>NC_042493.1:105700736-105705214 GCF_005508785.2 Acyrthosiphon pisum
TTAGTGATAAACTTAATGACAAATGAAAGGTGATACATGGGCATTGTTTAATTTAAACGACCTATTTATGTTAATTTATAGCCCAATACGTGAACCGTATGATATAACATAGCCCATACCCCATAGGTATGAAAAAAGTTAAAAATGACAATGAACATATTTTGTATAATAAATCGATTAGTTTCAACGAACAAACCTTTTGAAAGTTAGGTAATAATTTATAAATGTTAGTTAATATTGAAATGAAATAAAAACAGAATTAGTTGATTTAAGATGTTGAAAGCGTAAATGTTTTTTGACGTATTAATAAATAATAATTTATTTACTTGATTCAAATTATTAATCGTTAAAAAAATACAACGTACCTATAATAGGATATTCATAGATAAATATTTCAGTGTGACTGCCATAATATCATTAAGCTGATTGGATTTCGCGTTGTGCCGTTGTAAGTAATTATCAAATTATAATCATTTTATCATGTTACTTCTTACTAAATTACAATTTATACAAATATTTAAAAACAATATTGACTTCCATTATTTTCGACATCACTGAGTATTTATTTTATTTGTATCGATATTATATGCTTATTATCCTCACTGGACGTATAAAAAGTCTAAAAAATATATACAACTATAAACTGTAAAAGTATTATGAGAGTAAGACAACATTGCTATATTTTATCGATTTTTTATCATGGCATGATAATAACTAGGAAGTCAATTGAAATTTAAGTATGAATTATAGAACTGGGTACCTATAGGTACATAATGATAAATTTAATAGTCTATTAAATAACTGTACCTATTCAGACATAAAAATACTAAAGAAAAACAAGACTATACATTAAAATCATGGGAAGAATATCAAACCAGAAAATTAACAACAATCGATTAAATTAAACAAATTGGCATGAGTTACCATATTATAGTAAAAAATAGATTTAGTTGAGATAATAAATATTATTTATTTATTTGAATATACGGGCTAGGCCCTTTTTTACATAGAAAAAACAGGTAATAATATGGTTTACAAAGAAAGAAAAGTAAATAGAAGATGGAAGAGAAAAAAAAAATAATAATAATTATAATAACAATAATATTAATAATATACATATGCATTTCAATACTAATAAATATGACAGAGCTAACTAAAAGAGAAAGTGGGGTCCAGATTGGCGTTATGCATCATGATATAATATAATAAATTATATGACAATATAATACATTTTTAACCATAACAGTTAGAGTTAACTGAGAGTCCTAGGTCTCTAGAAGGAATACGTATTAGTCTATATACATTTTGATAAATCTATATATTTATAGTTCGCCCAAAAAACTTATTAGATACATTTGGGGTCCGTGTAAATTTCGCCAAAATGATATGTATGAATTCGCCAAATTGATATGTTATTTTGGGTCTTTTTAATATAAGACGAGTAACATATTTTCGTTATTAACTTTTGATTCAATGCATACTTATCGCGTTAATTTCCTATCTGTATTGAGTCAAATTGTACTGACTGCGTTTTTATGCAATCGTTAATGCGCATTAAGATTAAATTGATTCGCGATTAGGTGCATATAAATAAATTTTATATTTTATATGTATTTTTATCGCAATAATTAAATCATAAAAAATTGAACATTTATCTTAATCCAGTCTAAATAAAATGAGTAGTGAAGTCTACAAATATTATAAAAATAGAACATCTAAAAATCTACTGTATATTACCTTCTCCCCTAAAATATGGTACTACTAAATTAGCAAAACTATTGTTTACTTATTTAAAAACAAAAAATAAATACTATAATGTTATGTAGGTAGGTAAATTAAAATAGTTTTATAATTTAGACGGTTTCAGACGTAATTTTCTAAGAAGTATTACATAGACAACTTATTATGGTTCTTACTTCTTACATCAATTATATGGCATTATATTTGTGTGTATTAATGTTATTACTTATTACTTAAGTAGGACTATCAGTA
Source organism: Acyrthosiphon pisum (assembly GCF_005508785.2). NCBI lineage: Eukaryota > Metazoa > Arthropoda > Insecta > Hemiptera > Aphididae > Acyrthosiphon > Acyrthosiphon pisum. Next base: position 105,702,729 of record NC_042493.1, read on the forward strand.
ATTCTGAAAATGAAATTTGTTTTATCAACAAGCCTTCTATGATTTAATCAAATAATTTTTCAATATTTGATGTTAAAATATTAAATAGTAATATATCCGCCCTGCATTACCCATATAATATATATTGCAGGTATATATAGGTGTATCTAAACCTATTATATTATAAAATGCACCAGAACGCATTTTATTCTATATATCGCCAACAATTTCGAATACATTAATAATATTGTCAAACATATTATTATTATTATTTTACATCCCTTTCTACAGGCGCGTCGTATTCCTATTGTGTGTATCTTTGTCGCAGCAAATCCATTGTCCCGTGTGTATGTTATTTTGTTTCCCGTCGCTTAGCACTTTTCTTGGATTTCACGCCTGACCGTAACACGGTACCGACGTACCTAAACCCTGAAATACCTATAAAATAAATGTCATACCGTTCTACCTCCTTTTATTCATACGCCTCTATTACCAGTGTACAATACAAATATATGATGACTTCCATATCGTCGTCTGTTCTATACATAATATACAATATATAGTATATATATTATTATTAATATAGTACGCTGCTCATATATACATTAATGCGTATAGTTTATATAGTGTTTAGACTTGTATGTACAGTAACATGGCCGAAGCCTGTTTTTTGGGGCCAGTGCCTCGACCAAAATCGGTCGGTGAGTCTGGACTGATCCAATGTGTAAGACTGTAGATCTGTGTAGATTCTGAGGTGTTATACTAATTAGTAATAACTCATAAAAATGTATCACATTTAAGTATTTAACTTACCGTACAATCTATAAAAGTGACGGTTATGTAGTGTATTACTAAGTACTTTTAGCCGAAGCACATGATATAGCATATATTTTGATATAACAAATAGTGAGTTAGTTATGCTTCTGCATGACTTCTAATTCTAGCCTATTTAGGTAACTGCCTATATGTATTATTTAGTAACTATTATTATATACATATAACGATATAACCTATTTAGTTCACATACGGTACATTCTGTGGCTTGACACTTTTGGAAGCATGAGAATGTTGAATTTTTTTTAAGTATGTTTGGGTTATTTGTCATTTCTGCTAACGGAGTATTAAAACAAGGAAAGGAAAATAGTTATAGTATTGTTACTCTACTAGCTTCAATAAAGCGAACTTATTCAGAAATATTCAATTACCTACTTGTATACAATTTAAAGATAATTTCAGTTTAAATAGATTTAAAAAAAAAACCTAAAATAAGTACTAATTTGACCATACCTGGGTGATGGTGATAGGTATAGAACAAAAAATTCGTTATCCAAAAAAAAAATGTTATACACTCCACTGCCAATGTATCATATTTAAGGGGGATTCGAAACCCTGATTTTCTGTTTTTGTCTAACACACACGCGCGACATAGGATTTTAGACTAGTTCTTAGTCAAAGATAATTATATTCTGCATTTTTCGTAATTTTTTCGTATTAACAAAAACAATGAACTAATTAAATTACCGGTCTTTACAGTTATTATACATTCGAATTTTGATTATTATCCAATGTTTAACTTCAAACGCACCAAATGTTTATAAAAAATTAATTGTGACTGCATCTTTGATATTTTTCAATAATAATTTTTATACTTAATAAAGACCAGACAGATAAATTCACACCAACTAACGAAACTAAACGTGAACTATGACGAAAATAATTTATAATTACATATTATTATAATAATATATACATTCCAATATAAAACTATATCTAGTAGCGAATAGGTCGTCATTTGTTAGACAGTTTGTTTTAAGCTCCGATAAAAAATGTGATTGAAATAATTGAGTTAGTATTATTAATTTAAATAGTTCATTATCTAGAATATTTGGAAAGTAAGAAAAATATTATGCGAGTGATGTTATAACTTAAATAGGTGGGTATGTGGATTTTGCTCTGCTGTACAGTAGGTTACAAGTAGGTCACTGTATAATGGATGGTATTAAATTTGAATTCAATGATATAATATCATTGTATAAGAAAAACGATACTGAGCGGAGACGGTATGTCAGTCTAGGTATAAGACATAATATTATATTGTAGTCTGTAGTATTTAAAAAAAATTGACCTAGAATAGGTACCTATAATAAATTCCAAATTAATCATATCATAATATCTATTAGGTATTTATAACGCGTTAAACATCAACAACAAACCGTGATACTATCATAGATATATAATAGTATACTTTTGAAGTTTCAAGTATACCCAAGAATAATATTATACAATCACAACAAAATAACTAAAATAGTTATTCTAGGTTTTTAATATGTAATTTCGTCCAAATTTGTACTCAAAGTGACTATAAAAATAAACTGTGTAAATGTATTTTTTAGATTTTTTGGTAACAGAATTAATTACTTACGTGGAATCTTGTTTTAAATTTTCAATTCTTAGATACAAAAGTTGAACATTTTATAAATTCTTAACTACAACATAATTATTCAAAT
>NC_042493.1:105706390-105708480 GCF_005508785.2 Acyrthosiphon pisum
ATGTATGTAGAAAATTCTCAGACTTAATCGTATCTTAAACATGTAGTTAAATGGATATTAATGCGTATTATCATCGAGACAATAAGAAATAGGATTTTAATCGAGGTGATTAATAAAAAAGTAATTTAGTCATTTAATACGATATGTTTTCTAAATTCGTAATACATTATTTCAAAAACTTTAAAAGGAAATAATACTTTAAAATATTTTAAACAGATTGTTATAAATTAACGATTTGCATCATTTGTACGTTCTATTTTTTTAATTCTGGTATAGAAGCTATATGATCATTAATCAGTGGTATATTTTTATTGGAACAGTAGGTACCTACCTGACAAGGGTTATAATTTCTTTTCCAGTGTATTTTGAAGAATGCAATTCTAAATAATTTAGTAAACTATTTGTTCAATAATTGAATAATATGTTTTTATAATAATTAGTATTATAAAAACATATTACGAATTAGATGCACGGCGTACGATTTACTTTGATCAAAATACCTATATTGTTTTGTTCAAATGCTGACTTATTTTATTCTTATTAGTAATAGGTATATAATATTATATAGGTAATGTTATATTTATAAGATATTTTTAGTAAAACCTTATTATAATAATAATTATAATCATGTAATCAATAATTTAATTTTAACTGTTATTTTGTATACAGTGTACACCCCTCCACACACAATAAAAGTGTGTACAGTGTAGCTTGTACCTAAATTTACGCAAAATATTTTATGAATTCGTTTTAACACAGTGGGTTTATTTCAGATAGGTACCTATATTAACTAATAGCATTGACGCAAATAGGTGGGGGCTTGGGGCGACTTAGTCCCCCCACATTTCTGCCAAGTCCCCCCAGTTCAAAAGTAAGTAATTAGTACAGAGCATATATAATTTTTAGAATATATTATAGGAGGGGCTTTAGTCCCCCAAAAATTATTTGTCTATTTGCGACTATGTCTATAGTACATTTCATTGTTTACCATTCTCGCAGGCAGTCACAGCAATCATAATTTGTTTTGAAATGCAATGCCGATATCTATATTTTCATTTATTATTAAACATTAAATAGTACGTCTCTCGGAAATATTTATAAAAACAAATTTAAAATAATTGGTTATTGTAAACTTTAGAATCAAAAAAAAAAATAGCATATAAATTATATAATGTATAAAACTCTTTCTTCAAAAAGCCTAATCAAAAGCATTTATACATAAATTTAAAACAAAATTGTAATCTTTTTAATTTTTTCTTATACGTAACTCTGTAATATTTAGTCTCAATAGGTAAGTTCAGTATATTTATTAAAAAACTATTATTTAAAAAACGTAAATTTTAAGTAATTGATTAAAATGAATACATTTCATACACAATTCTTAGTCTAATATTGTAAGCTTATAATTATTACTATCTACAGTGGATCATTATTTTCTGTTATCATTATTTATATTAAATAATTAGGTAATAACAGTAAGTATTATAATACATATTTAAACCCCGTAAATTTACGGAAATATAATATTATTTACCACGTAAAATATATTTCTTCTTTCTTATCAATATCAAAAATTTAAAATATTCTCGCTGGAATATATTTTTTTTTGTTTTGCATATTTTCTTTGTTTAGTCAAACTGCAAGTTTTTTCATACAACGTTGTGTTTTGACACACGCCCATAACTATAATAAATAATAATGCAACAGATGCTGGTTTGATATAATTACAATGGGAACTGTTTAATAATATGATGGCACTGCGAATAATATTTGTGAAATAAATCAAAGGTCAAGTAAACCGCATTTATATAAGTGAATACTTAAAAAAAATGAAAAAAAACAATAAATAAGTACTCAGTGTCTTATCATTATTTTTTATTTTGTTTAAAAACAGTAAAAAAACCACTGAATTGAAAAAAAGATTCTTCTTATATAAATCTAGGTCTACGATAAGGTTATAAGGTCTCGTATAAGGTTTCTTGCGGTTTTATAATTATTCCCTTAAAAAAAATATTCTGAAAATCCATAAATATGTCCACTTGAAGTAGTTACCATTTATGTTTAATTTTAAGCCTTGAAATACATAAAAC
>NC_042493.1:105710266-105711530 GCF_005508785.2 Acyrthosiphon pisum
TTTATAAATTTTGAACTACAAATTAACTGTGGTTATGACGAAATTTGAACTTTAAATGCTTATAAAACATAACCATGGTGCCTATGTATAGTTAATATTTTAGCTATAATAAAAACTTACGCATTACATTTTTAAGCTTTTTGACCGAATGAATAATTTTTTATTGATATTTATAGAAAAATAAATTTAAATTAATCAAATATAATCCAAATGAGGACGGTATAACCAAGCTGGTTATCAAACAATTTTAATAAATTTTCATTTTTTTTCTCCAATTATTTTAGAAAGCACTGAGAATTTTCAATTTCGACCTCCTAAAAGTATCAACTAGATCCAATTCGCTTCCAAAAACATACATCCGGCATCGATGTTTATGATCAGAGCATTTTTTCTACTATAAAAGTGGAAAAGTTACAAACATTTTAAAATACCTCAAATAAACGTCTGAAATTATTAGACTGGACAAAATACAAATAAAATTGTAACTAATTTTCAAGCCCCCCCCACTGAAAAATCCTGCGTACGCCACTGACGTCAGTACATCCTCCAGAGAGGCATATTATATAACTCAAAAACTGTGTATTGTCTACTCTAGAGCGTTTTAAATTCTAACACTTCTAACTACAACTTTAATTTAATATTAATTGTATGCGTTGAATTGTGTGAAGAAATAATTAGTGTGAGAATGATTGGTATACAGTATACTTGATTGTATTATAGCATGATTGGTAACATGGTAATATTATGTTGAACTAGTTTTTTCCAAAACCAAATAGTATCCATAAATGAATATAATATAATGTTAGTTCAAATGTAGATTTTTAGCTATTACTCACTTATAAGTCAATACCGGCGTACCATGTGTCAGTATGAATATAGGTATAACAATAAGACATATATTATTGCGTATAGCTATTAAAATTAATATAAATATTTTTTTTTTAATATTGTCATTAGGTACGTATGTATATTAATAACAATATTAAAACCGTCAAAGAAATAATACATTTTTTTTTTAATTTTTTTAGTACGAAGGCGGTGAAACGAGACTGATTGTATCATGGAGTCTTGGTGCTTTCGGAAGAAAAGAAACTTACGCCTTAGCCGATGATCTTATTTTTTTCTGCTCGTAATTGAGTGATTGTTACGTGACGGACTATGTTATGACGGAGCTTCTCTACTATTTTTATTTATTTATTTTTTTTTTTGTGTAATCCAACTATTTTTTTTTTTATTTCTGGGGCGGGGGTCCGGGAAAGCAAAA
>NC_042493.1:105711580-105712511 GCF_005508785.2 Acyrthosiphon pisum
AGACATAATATTATATGTAGTCTGTAGTATTTAAAAAAAAATTGACCTAGAATAGGTACCTATAATAAATTCCAAATTAATCATATCATAATATCTATTAGGTATTTATAACGCGTTAAACATCAACAACAAACCGTGATACTATCATAGATATATAATAGTATACTTTTGAAGTTTCAAGTATACCCAAGAATAATATTATACAATCACAACAAAATAACTAAAATAGTTATTCTAGGTTTTTAATATGTAATTTCGTCCAAATTTGTACTCAAAGTGACTATAAAAATAAACTGTGTAAATGTATTTTTTAGATTTTTTGGTAACAGAATTAATTACTTACGTGGAATCTTGTTTTAAATTTTCAATTCTTAGATACAAAAGTTGAACATTTTATAAATTCTTAACTACAACATAATTATTCAAATTAAAATTTGATAAATTTTGTCAACATTTTAAATTCAAATGCTTATAAAAAAAAATTGTTCCTATGTATTTTTAATATTTTTCAACTGCTATTGTAACAATGTATAAGGAGCTTTGTATTAATTTTTTACACTTTTTGGCTCAATAGATAAAACTTTATTGATATTTATAGAAAAAAAAACTAAAATAATTGAAAACTTACAATGTCCGTAAACAGCTCAAAAAGAGTCAAATTATTTTCAAAATTGTAATATGGTGTATAGGAAATGCTATTATAAACATTCAGTAAAATTTTCATGTATCTACAGTTATTCGTTTTTGAATTAAAACAAAATAAGGAAATCGCTACATGAGAAATCGAATGAATATTCAATGTTATAAAAATTTGAATTTCAAACGATCATAAAAATTTAATTTGACTTTCTTATAGATATTTTTTGTTTGATAAAGGTAGATAATCTTATAAGGAATCTTGTATTACATTTTAAAATCTTAGATTTAAAAA
>NC_042493.1:105712561-105712752 GCF_005508785.2 Acyrthosiphon pisum
GGTAAAGGAAAACATTTCTTGTTCCTCAAATATCTGTACGCTTTTGGAGATACTGATCGTAATGTTATAGCTGATGAAATATCATCAGAAGTCCATTTATATGCTTTCAATTTAGGATGTAACAGCATATCAATTTGAGTTGGCGTAAATAGTTTTGACAGTAAAGAATGGAATCGTTTTTCAAAATTATT
>NC_042493.1:105712852-105723310 GCF_005508785.2 Acyrthosiphon pisum
GATTGGATCTCTTGTGGACTTATCAATTCGATTAAACATAGAGACAAAATGGCAGCCAAATTACGTAAACGACCTTTTGACAGAGAGTTCAAAATTAAATACAATAAATATAGAAATCTATTGAATATTCTAATTAAAAAAGCTAAGATACTCCATTATCAAGCTAAGATTATCAAAGCAGGTAATGATACAAAAGAAATTTGGAGCATAATTAATGACGTTATAGGTAAAAAAGGCAATAAAACAATACCAGTTAACAAATTAGTTGATATAAATGGTGTTACAATCAATAATAAAAATCAAATTTGTGATGAATTTAACAATTTTTTTATAAATGTTGGAAAAAATATTAAAAATAGTCTCAAGTTGAAAGGTTATGAAACAAAATCGTGGGCTGAATTAAATAAAAATTGTGAAATTTTAAGTTCAATACTTGTTACACCTATAGATAGAAATGAGATAGAAAAGTATATACAACAAATTAAAAAGCATACAAACTTTTTTGAATATGGTCTTACAAATCATACTCTTAAATCTACAGCTAGTACTATATCGTATCCTTTGGCAAAATTATTTAATCATTCAATCTCCATGGGTATTTACCCGTCGTGTTTTAAAAGGTGTATAATTGTACCATTACATAAATCTGGTGACCCTACACATTGTGGTAACTATCGGCCAATAGCCTTATCTTTATCATTATCTAAAATATACGAAAAATGCCTAAAACATAGAATAATGCACTTTCTAAATACTAAAAATTTTTTTTCTAAAAACCAATTTGGATTTATAACAGGCAAATCTACTGATGATGCATTATTTTCTATTAATAATTTTATCCATACGAACCTTGATAGCAGTAATAAAGTTATTGGTATTTTCTTAGATGTAAAAAAAGCTTTCGATTGCATAAATCATGAAATACTTCTTAAAAAATTATATTATTGTGGTTTAAGAGGAAAAATGCATGAACTATTAAGTTCGTATCTAAGTAATAGAACACAAGTTGTTAGAGTTAATAATTCTTTAAGTTCGCCATTAGAGGTTCAATGTGGTGTACCTCAAGGTACGGTTCTAGGGCCTATTCTATTTATTATTTATATTAATGGTTTGCTGAATTTAAGTATAAATGCGAATACTATCTGCTATGCTGATGATACTGCTGTTCTGATTCAAGACAAATCAGTAAATTCGCTTTTTTTGAACTCAAACACTGTTATAAATAAAATTAAGGCTTGGTTTGATAATAATCTATTAGAAATTAACCTGGACAAATCGAAATATATGTATTTTAGCATACTTCTTGAAAGTATAGACACAAAATATCAAATACTCGTTAATTCATCAGGCAATCAAAATATAAACAATATGGCCAACAATAATTCTACCGCTTTGCTTTCTGTAAATAAAATTAAATACCTTGGTATAACCTTAGATAACAAACTTAAGTGGGATCATCATATAAATTCATTAACAAATACTATTCGTAAATTTTTTTATATTTTTAATGATGTAAAATATATATTTAATATTCATATAAAAAGACACATATATATTTCACTCGTTCAATCAATTCTAAATTATGGGATAGTTGTGTAGGGACAGGCATATGACTCACATACAACCTCTTTAAAATCAACTATTAATAGCTTAATTAAATTCTTGTTAGTTAAACCAAAACTTACAAATAATGAATATGTGTACAAAGAATTAAATGTTTTCAACATAAATGGTTTATATTACAACAATATTTTAATGCTCTATATAAACACAGACATGATACTTTATCAGCCGTTAACCATGACTATTGTACTAGATACAAAAAAATTATCAACATAAAAATTCCAAAATTTCACAAACAGTTTGGTGCAAAAAATTCTATCTCTGTTGCAATACATTTATGTAGGACTCTAAAAATTAATATTTTTGACTTTAATAATTTAAGACATCTTAAGCTATATTTAAAACTTGTTAACTTTAATGAATTTGACATTGTATAAACTTAAAGATTGCAAGCAGAATATTACTATTTCTTTATACCTAACTAATACTATTATTACTATACTTTTTTTATGAACTCTTTATAACCCTCCACCACAAGCTTTTAGCTTATCGGAGGGCTGCAAATATTTACAAACTTTTACTTATTTTAATTCTTTATATTATTTTATTTGTATACTATACTTAATAAATTATTTATATATGTACAAAAAGACAATTTTTTTGCAAATAAACATTATTATTATTATTATTATTATTATTATTATATCATCTAAATATACATAAAAAATTAATTGCCTGTAATAAGATGCGTTAGTCATTATTGTGTAGGTACTTGATAATTTTCCCGGTACTTTTGAGTACCTACAACTCTTGGTATAATTGGAATTACTCCAACAAATTTACCCCCCCCTCCCCTCTAAAGTACCAACTAGATTCACTTTCATATCAGAAAATATACTGTTGAAGAAAATTTAAGCATTTTTACTGACCTAAAAGGTGACGACAGACACACAAAAAAAAATAAAACACAAATCATTGTAAAATTAATACATTCATCGTTCCACTCAGAATTTAATATATAACTCATTTATCATGGCCATAGTAACAAACCATAAATAAATACTAGGTATTATGTACAGCTACCATATTATAAATTGGTAAAAATTAAAAGGTGAACAATCTCATAAAATTTAAAGCAAAAAGTCTTCTAGATTTTGCGTAGTATCTATATATTTGTTTTATGAACGAAATAAAATAATTCCCAATTTTTAAATAATATAAATTTTAAACAATAACTATATATTTCAGATCTATATCTGAAAATGAAGAAACTACAATAAAAGCCGAAAAGGATTTAATCGAGTGTTTTGCATTTGAAGGAGCAGTGCTTAACGAAAGTCACTCTTCAGAACTCATGCAAAATATGGAATCTATCTTAAAGGAAAAGCCTTTAACACACAATGTTTTTTATAATGCATTTTCAAATTTGAGTCAAGTTCCAGTTGATAAGAAATTTCAAAATGGAAATAATCATCACAAATGCAATATTTGCGATAAATTATATAACTCAAAAGCAAATTTGACTAGACACGTTAAGATTCATACCAGAGAAGAATCCGAGGAACCAGAGAAGAAATCAATCTGTGCCTATTGTAATAAATCATATACTAAATCATATTTGAAAACACACACAAAGATTCATACTGGTCAAAATCTGCATAATTGTGATATCTGCAATAAGAAATATTGTCTTAAATCAACTCTAACATATCATAAAAGAACACATACCGGAGTAAAACCGTACAAATGTGATATCTGCGATAGTAAATTTTCTCAGAGCTCAACTCTAACATATCATAAAAGAACACATACCGGAGTAAAGCCGTTCAAATGTGATAAGTGTGATAAACGGTTTTTTGGTCAATCAAATTTATATAGCCATATGAGGACACATTCCTGTGTAAAAATTTTTACATGTGATATCTGTGATCAGGATTTTTCTCGGAAAGGAGATTTAATAATTCATTTAACTACACATATATGTGTAAATTTGTATAAATGTGATATATGTTATCATATTTTTAAAAAGATAAAAAATGTTAAAAAGCATGTAATGACATTTCATTTTTGATATGCGTTGATACAGTTTTCTTCAAATAGTTTAATTTTAATTATTTTATCTAATATAATATTACTTAAAAAGTTATTTATTCTTGAATAGGTGTTGTATAATTTTTCATACACAAATTTAACATTAATTAAATTTAAATCAACTTAAAGGAATTGACTTAATAATAAATGTATATTCTATTTAATACTGCCTGTTAATCAACATGCATGGGTTGACTACATATTATTTTAAACTTTAAACTTTTAATAAACCTGAATTAAACATAAAAATATATTTAATCAATGGCTTTAATTATTAACTAGTACTTTGGTGGTCTTTAGATAGTTAGATAACTATAGATAGTTTAAAATGGTAACATAAATATTTGATTGTTTTAACTTTTAAGTGTATCTACTAATAATAATAACAGTTTCTCTTATGGAGAAAAATATAAAAATAGCAATATAAACTTTTTAGTATTATCCATAATTTGTAACTCTATCACTATTTACCATTACTATACAATTTAACAGTAATGGCTGTTAAGTATTCATAGTCGATGCTTAAAAATAAGTATTGCTTAAGTTAATTTTGGTAATTTAAAAAATAAAATATTTGTAATAGTAACTATAAATGTAATGCTTAAAGTAGGTCTCTACCATCCTTAGTTTAGGTAATACTATTTCTTTTCTTAGGCGAAAGTCTCGTTTATGAATCTCATTTGAGTCATAAGTAGGTACAGCTCAAGCCTTAAGCAATACTTATTCTTAAGCATCGAATAAGTATCGAATACGGCCCTAAACAATTTCAAAATCTCAGGTGTTAAATTCACATCTGACTGCAAATTTGTAACATCGTTTTAATGTATCTATTAAGTTGTTTCAGATGTATCATAACCAATAAGTAATACATTATAGGAATTTTAATACTATATAAACAGAACTTAGGTAAATGATTTGAATTATGTAGATTTCAATGTAATTGTTGTAACTTGTAAATAGCATATTAAGTTTAACTTGTATTTTGCAATGGTTTCAATTCTTTGTAGATACATTTTACCTAGAAATAATACACTGTTGTATAACATAAAATTTACAGAATACGCAAGCTGGCTTGTAGCCAAAAATTATGTACGACTTAAGAAAATCACATTTATGATGAACTGCTTAAATTTGTAATTTGTATACTGCACACAATTGTGAACAATGAACATATTGTTTAATTATACAAACCTATGTACTCAAAAAGTAAAAAATTAAATTATTAATAAATTAAATAAAAAATATCAAAATATTAACGAATAATTATTATTTACATTTGAATTGAACATAACCTTGTTTGCTGACATTTGAAGTGGTAACCTGGTAACCATCTACAACCTGAACCGTGATTACACGTGTTAATAAGTCGTAATAATTTAAAATCTATGATTATTTGATAAAGCAAATTTTTTATGGTTTTTTGGTTTTTTTATACTTTTTGAAAGCCACCTATTTAACAACTTGGAAATTCGTTACACCAACCATTTAAATGGAATATCCATAACATTCTCCATCGACAAACTTTAGATTTCAACATTTATTCTTCTCCTATTTGGGATTGATCTCATCCATAAACAGACTACTTCAATAGTTCTGAATAGAATATATACCTAATATTATAATAAACACCTGTCATTTACCAATTTGCTAAACATCTATTGTAAAGCGTTTAATTTAAGAAATGTCATATTATACTATTATAACAAAATACATTTAATTATAAGCATTTCCGAGACGTCTATTAGGTATATCATTAACTTTGATGGTTGAAAATTGAATTTTAAAGTTAAATAATAAATAATATAAAATAATAAATAATTTATAATTTATCAAATATAAATAATTGCTCATGTTTAACACTCTTAAATAGATTTCTTATCAATGTGATTATACGAATAGGTAACTACTTCTAGGAAAACTACTGGCATAAAATGTTGTATGCTGTAGTGTAGCGATGGATAATTAAAACTTATAAGTTTTTTTTATAAGAAAATAACTACCTATATAAAGTTGTTAATAGAAGTTTTTTTTTATATTTTTTTCATTTGGCCTGCCCTAATAAAAGTGTCTAGTTTCGCCTATCTACCTAGGTATATATCATAATATATACAACTGCCAACTGACGATAATGACATTTTAGGCCCCGCAAATCGTCAGGACGGTCCTGACCTGTACGATGGTAATAATAATCATAATAATAAATGTCGAGTACATATATGCATAATATATATTACATATTATTCTGTTTTTATTCCGAGTAGTTGACAGCCCCAGGGGCATAAAATATTCGCCATCGCCGCATCATCCATCGAAAACTTGTGAGTGCGGGTCACGGTTAAAGATAGTATGGTTGCCCAACGAACTATGATAAGAAATAATTTAATGATGCTCATAGTTTCTTTTATTATCAACGATACTTTAGAAGCTTTTACTAGCACTCATAGAGTAAAAATTAAGTACCTACTAGCCACTACTAGGCATACAATTATATGATTTATATATATGATTCAGTATTTAAATGCTTGGAGCACCAGTGCTCGGTTCCGCTAGTCGTTGTGATAACAAGGAAACTCGGAGCATCACTTTATTATGGTTTGTTGTGCAACCATACTATCTATAATCGTAGTGTGGGTATATAATATTATTTTTCTTCTTCGCGGGCTTTTTACACTTTTGCCGAACAAGTCTGCGGGAAATCGGTGTTGCGTGATGCTTATTGCCTGTAGGTATATCGACCAAAAGTAGTCTATATTAAAGTTTCCGCCACAACAATGGCCGACGAATTAATATCAAAAGTCATCAAGCAAAATATATAGGAATATATGGGAACATCTAACACCGGGATGTGAACTTACTGATATAACTTAATCAAAAGTTAAGACTTGATATTTTCTTATCATAAAAAAATAATATAATCGCTTAATTTATAATTTAATGTAGACGTTATTTATTTAAGATTTGAGCGTTGGATAAATATAGGAGTAAGAATCTTTATGGATTTGTGCCACGTAAAATGACACATAAAGTATAAATGTATTTATATGCACCTAATCGTGAATCAATTTAAAATAAGTAATTTTATTCAATTTTAAATAAGTAAACAATAGTTTTACTAATTTAGTAGTACCATCTTTTAGGGGAGAAAGTAATATACAGTAGATTTTTAGATGTTCTATTTTTATAATATTTGTAGACTTAACTACTCATTTTATTTAGACTTGATTAAGATAAATGTTAAATTTTTTATGATTTAATTATCGTGATAAAAATACATATAAAATATAAAATGTATTTATATGCACCTAATCGCGAATCAATTTAATCTTAATTTGCATTAACGATTGCATAAAAACGCAGTCAGTACAATTTGACTCAATACAGATAGGAAATTAACGCAATAAGTATGCATTGAATCAAAAGTTAATAATGAAAATTTGTTACTCGTTTTATATTATAAAGATCCAAAATAACATATCAATTTGGCGAATTCATACATATAATTTTGGCGAAATTTACACGGACCCCAAATGTATCTAATACGTTTTTTGGGCGAGCTATAAATATATAGATTTATCAAAATGTATATAGACTAATACGTATTCCTTCCCATTTTTAGAGACCTAGGACTCTCAATTAACTCAGTTAACTGTTATGGTTAAAAGTGTATTATATTGTCATATAATTTATTATATTATATTTATTATCTCAACTAAATCTATTTTTTACTATAATATCTCATGGTATCTCATGCCAATTTGTTTAATATACTCGATTGTTGTTAATTTTCCGGTTTGGTATTCTTCCCATGATTTTAATGTATATTCTTGTTTTTCTTTAGTATTTTTATGTAATAATATATTGGTTTTTGTTTGTTAATAGAATTAATTTTTAATCCAAATAAAATTTAGTAATATTTAATTTAGTATTAACTAAAGTTCTACATAAATGAAGAATTACATACCACATTAATTCGTGTTGTTGAGTAGTTTTAGATATAAGAAACCAATTTTATATGATTTAATTATCGTGATACAAATACCAAAATTATTTAACAATAGACATTGAGTTTGAAATTTGAAATACATTATAAAATAATATATATTATTATCAGTGTTAATTGTTTTAACATGTTTAAAATATTAAACAATACGACTACCGTCTGAATGGGTACTGTCAGGCGTGGACTGGCTGGGATGCTGGGATCCCTTGCCCTAAAATATATTTGCCCCTATCGGTATAAATGTGCCCACCTAAAATTAATCTGAATTTTGAAGGAGAAGGTTAAAATTGTCTGATAAAATTGTAGTTAAATGTAGATCTATTATTTATGTAATAACCATCTTTATGGGGAGAAGGTAATATACAGTAGATTTTTAGATGTTCTATTTTTATAATATTTGTAGACTTAACTACTCATTTTATTTAGACTGGATTAAGATAAATGTTCAATTTTAGATTCTGAGTGGAACGATGAATGTATTGATTTTTACAATGATGTGTGTTTTTTTTTTATTTTTTTTTATATTTTTTTTTTATTTTTGTGTCTGTCATCACCTTTTAGGACAGTAAAAATACTTAGATTTTCTTAAATTAGATTCGCTTTTCAGATAGGAAAGTTAATCTAGTTGGTACTTTGGGGGGTAAAAAGTAAAAATTTCTCAGTAGATTTCAAAAGCGCTGTGAAAAAACAAAAGAAAAATTAAGGAAAAACGGGAATTTTTACGCAAAATCTGTTATCGAGAAAATCGATTTTGGTTTTTGGTGCAACTTTTAAATAAATGACGGTAGGTACATGAAATTTTTATTGAATGTTTATAATAGCATTTTCTATATATCATAACATTTTCCAAATATTTTAATTTATTTTGTGCTGTTTAAGGTACATTTTCAGTGTCCATTTATTTTTAGTTTTATTCTATAAATATCAATAAAATTTTATTTGTTGGTTAAAAAGCTTGAAAATTTAATAGAAGGCTTCTAGTATAGTGTTTCAAAGGCAGATGAAAAAAATTAAAAATCCATAGTCACAATTTCTTTTATAACCATCTTAAGTTCAAACATTGACAAAATATGTAAAAATGACGAAAATTTGCGAATTATTTTGAGTTAGAAATTCGTGAAAAATTGTCTTTTTAAATCTAAGATTTGAAAATATAAGACAAGATTACTAATAAGTTTGTCTACCTTGTTCAAAAAAAAAATGTATTCACTCGATTTCTCAAGTAACGATTTTCTCATCCTGTTGTAATTAAAAAAAAAATGACTGTAGATACTTGAAAATTTCACGGAATGTCTATATTAGCATTTTGTATATACTATAAAATTTTGAAAATAATTTGATCTTTCATCAAAAATCTTTGATCTTTTTACGAAACATTTCAAATTTTAATTTTTTTAGTGTTTTTTCTACAAATAAAAATAAAATTTTATTTGTTGGGCGAAAAAACATGGAAATTTAATACAAGGCTCCTGATATATTTTTACAATAGCAATTGAAAAATATTTAAAATACATAGGTGTACATTTTTTTTATAGGCATTTAAAGTTCAAATTATGACAAAATGTATCAAATTAAAAATTAAATAATTATTTTTAAGTTCAAAATTTATAAAATGTTCAACTTTTATAGCTAAGGATTGAAAATCTAAAACAAGGTTCCACGTAAATAGGTCCCATTAACAGTTTTTTTCTTTTTTACTCGTACCTTTTCAGCGCCACCCTTCTTTCATTTTTCACACATAATTTGAATTGCACAGTTCAATTGAATTTTTACACATAACACACGTCTATAAGTACTGTAACTGACTTGGTAACTAGTTTGTGTAAAAAAGTTCAAAATCAATTTACATACAAATAATTATAAGGGTATCAATGTTATCACGCAACTAACTGAATTCTACCATAGAGTATAAAATATAAATACTAAAATACCAATACCACAGATTTCTAAATAATACATTAGCATGAATTGGAGGGAAAATAGTGTTAATACCAAAATTCCTACTACGAATTGCAATAGTTTAAGATATTAAAAATAATACCTTCGTAGGTATTTGATTTTTTTTATATATTTTATGCTTAATTTATAAAAATATAATTTTTTTTTGTAATTATATTAAACCGGCCCTACCGGCCCTCACAAGAACCGACCCATCGGGAAGTTTCCCGATAGACCAATCCGTCCCTGAATTATAACTACCCATAAAAATTGGAAATTTATCATTCAACGACTTAAAACTAGCAATTTCATTTTATGAAAAAGATATTTTGGTTATAGAAAATTACAAATTACTTGAAAATGAATTTGAAATTTGGAAACAAAAATAATCTAGTGAAAAAAATTGTGTATAGGGGGGCTTTAGGGTCTAAGCTCCCCCAAAAATGTCTATAGCCTTCCCAAACATGTCCTACATTTTGTTTTAAGCTTATTCAATATTATCAAAGTAAGGCTTTAGCCCTCCTCCCCAAATCTTAAACGCTATTTGCGCCTATGATATTATACGTACTACCTTACATTATTAATATTTAAATTAAGTATTAAATTTACAGTAGGTATATCATAATATTGAAAATAAGTTTTTATATCAAATATTAGGTAGGTACCTATACTACCATTCTGCAAATGTGGGCAAAAATTACCTTTAGTTAGTTAAGTTAAGTCATGTCAGCATTTAGAAAGCTATAAGTTAAAATTTAATAAACATTATACTTCACTTTTAAGTTCGAAGTTAACACCTGGACATTTATGAATTTAACTCAGTTATATAATTACTTTTTAATTTAGCTTTAAGCCGGGTTCACACT
>NC_042493.1:105723397-105745313 GCF_005508785.2 Acyrthosiphon pisum
GTGATTATTTTACACGACACGGTGTAGTGTGAACATGGCTTTAAGTGAAAGCATTTTGATCAGCGTAGTATCCACCTTTAGCAATGTATACAAAATACGTAATTTCATTGTAATTCATATTAGTGAATTTAAGAAATTATATACTAGGTACCTACATTTGTCAGTTTCTACGAAACACTATATAAGTACCTACAGTTCTTATCCCTAGTATTCTTATAAATAAGAACTTATAGGAAATTTAATGAAGTGATTTTTGGAAGAGCAAAAATATAAAGTTCGTGGAAAAAGAACAGATCAAAATTTAAAATAGAATTCGTTGGTAGGTACCTATACTTTGTATTTTCAAACTTTTGGTTAGTCACTAATCTTCTGTTATACAAAATGGTTAGAATTTTAGTGTGTTTGGATCTTTTAAAGATTTTAAAAATGTCAGCTATTAACACAGGATTGCTTATTTTAGAAGTTAAAAAATATGAGTTATTATATAATCAAGAACACCCGCAGTATAAGGACTACAGACAAAAGGACCGGATATTCGACAATGAGATCAGTAAGGCAATGGGAGTGGAAAATGGTAAGTAGTGTCATTTCAGAGGCGTCATTCGGTGATACTATCCTAGCAAATATTGAAATAACGCCCCTGAACATGTTACAATAATTGCACATAGATTTTAATCATTAAAATATATAAAAGAAAATATTCAGATGTAAATAAAACTATTAAAATATAGTATTTAGATTTTGAGTTAATCTAGTGAACTTTTTATAAAGAAGAAACCTAATACTTATCCTGCAATGTCAAATATAGAACAACGAACCATTTTAACTTCATAATATTCATTTATAATTGTACCTATATAGAACCCTTATATAATGTAGTACCTAAATGATTTTAAAAGCTATATATAATTAAAAAATCATGATAACATAATATATTCATTAAAATTTAAAAGTATTACCTAAATTAATAAAACAGTTCCATAATGTTGAACATAAAATGAATAGGTATCATAAGAAAAATCAATTTTATTATGATTATTATCAAAGTTAGTAAAATCTATATTTTTAGTTATTTTTACAATTACCTATTTAATTGACTTTATTTATACCTATAGTTCTTATCTATACGAGTAAATTGAAAATAAAAAGAAAACAATTATAGTATAATTATTATTAATATTAATAAATCCTGTAGTACCATAGCCCTAAAAAATATTATAAGCCCCCCCTCCCCCCCCAGAGAAAAAAGTTCTGGCTACGGCACTGCAAATACTAGATATAATGAACGAATTATTGATTTGGTAACCGTTGATAAAAGAATTTTATTTGTACACAAGGTTGATCTTTTGTAATAAAAAGTTTTTGCAAAAATGTTTAAGTTATATATTATTATTATTATTATTATTATTATATAAATTAAACTTTTAAAACATTATAAATGTAACAACTTTGGTGTATGAAAATTAATTTGTCAATGAACGAACTAATAATGTTCCAGATCATAAAAATTAAGAACTTAGTTTACGTTCA
This sequence comes from Acyrthosiphon pisum, assembly GCF_005508785.2. Lineage (NCBI taxonomy): Eukaryota > Metazoa > Arthropoda > Insecta > Hemiptera > Aphididae > Acyrthosiphon > Acyrthosiphon pisum. The sequence goes on from NC_042493.1 coordinate 105,724,928, forward strand.
AGTTCATTTCTTGAAAATTGAACTCGTGCATGTCAAGTTCACACAATATGAAAGCGTTATTTTCTATCACTGATTAGACAAAATGAAAAATTTAACACAGTTCTAGACTTAAAGTATAATTTAATAACATTTAATTATAGAAACCAAAGTAAAATTAAAAATAACACAGGAAACCAAACCAATAAATACCTTAGAAAAAATAACTAATAATCAAAAAAATAAGCAAATAATAAATTTTCAATCATTTCGATAAGCCCCCCTACGAAGACATTTTGAACACACTAAAACATTTAAAATACTTTTGCTAAAACCAGTCAATAAATAATTTAGAACTACCTAAAGTTTGTTTGGGGTCAGATATAAAATACTGGGTTTTTATTTCAAATTTGATTCAATTCGCATTTTTAAATACAAATATAAAATAGAATATCATTAAATAGCAACAAATTCGGAAACAATTGATACCTACTTCACAAATAAATATAATAATTAATTTACATGATATGGAGAATAATCAAGATTATTGTCTATTAACCAATAGTTATTATTTTAATAGCAATTAACTATAATTAAATAACAATAGTTATTGCCAAAAACATAATAAAATATACTCAGTAAATAAGTTAATATGCTGAGAAATTGTCAACGCTCAGATTTGTTTTCAGAATAGGTACAATGGTTTTATATCAATGAATTCAAATTTAGCACATCCGCTACAATTAACCACATGCCACTTGATGTACAGTAAAGTTGCCCACTTGCCAAACTTTTTTATTTATTATTTATTATAAATAATCTTTTTATAGGTTAAACAACATGTTAAAAAAAATTAATAAAAACAAAAATAGTTCTATCAAATTTAAAATTACATTGTGATTTAAATTTAATTTATACCTTTTTTGTAATAATTGATAGTCATCGCGATGGCTTGTTTCATAAATTATTTCCTCTTTGACAATTTGATTATTAAATGATTCATCATCAATATTTTCCTGTTTGATCATTTCATTGAATACTTGATGCGTAGGTCTAAATGGTTGTTCCATATTGAATTAATTGTCCACTTTGTTGCTTGTTTTTCTAATAGATACTGTGAATACGAACCATTACAATTAATAACTTTTTATGTATTAATTTTAAGGTGTGCATTTGCACATATTTTTTTTCTAAAACTTTTTCTTTGGACTGTCATAAATAAAATAAAAACAATGATATGTATTTAAAATTGAATATTGACTTAGAATTTAGTTTATTTTATTTACTTTTTAAATACATTTCACAATTTTCTGACAATTTACCAATGACAAATTTATAACGGTTATAAAATATAATAAAAAATAGTATTCCTAATTACATATCTCATTCCATACGCACCTTTTTCTGTTGTTTAGCTTTATTAGCTCTTTTATGTATGTAATATGTCTCTTGCCATATGAATATGTTCAGTGCGAATTTGTTACACTAGTGATGGCAAATCAATTTCTATCAGAAAATAAAAAGTTGTAGGTATGAAGAAATATGTTGTTCTGAGAAATGTATAATAGAGTTGGTACAGTATTATTAGTTGGTAAGTATTAAACAAAGATTATAGCTATGCAATACTGTGTACAACTGTTAAGAGGACGCCACATCTGCATATGTTGTCTCCGTCTTACACGAGCGCAACATAGCTCATCAGATCACATTTATTTAAGTCAGTTTCAAAATTAGAGTGAATTGACCTCAGGGGTGTCCGCAGAGAGGGCACCAATGGGATTTTTTTTAATGAACAAAAAAAGCAGTGTATACTGTATAATAATGTAAATATTATGTGACTACTTATATATGTACAACATTAATTTAATTTTGCACCCACTGAGCTGGTTTTCTGCGGGCGCCCCTGATTGACCTATTTAAGATATATTGTATCATGCATAATATTATATAAAAATATTACAGTTAAAACTATTAGCTAGGTTAAGTAAACACTCATACTATGTAACAGGTAAAATACCAGAACAAATTATACAATATTTAATAAGCTAAGTAACAACATAGAAACATGTATTCCAACAAATTAGGTTAAGATAACAATTATGTAAAAAAATAACAATTAGTATAATTTTAAGCATAGTCAATAAGTACAATGTAACTAGGATAAACTTAATATTGATATTGCCAATTGTGCTTTGATAGTAAAATTGATATATAAGAAATATGTGAAGACAAAAAGAGGCGAGTGGTGATTGTGCGACTCGATTACCACTGGACGTCAAAGCTTTAATAAAAGTGTTTATTATAATTAAAAGGTTCATTTATTTGTGTACGTCTGTGATCGGCGTATACAACAGATATCTAGTTAAAATGTTTAGAAAGTTATGCGTACATAATGTAGAGTAAATTAAAAATGCTCATAACTCACTTGAAACTGAATAATAGTAAAAAACCAACATACCAACACACAATAGGATAATGTATATATTAGCAATAAGCTAAGCGTGATATGATGAATGTAAATTCGCCGTGTTACGCGGTTGTAAGACTTGAGGCCATGAGATTCTCACATCAACATTATCAGAGATAATACTTTGATTCAGTTTTAGTTTAAATTCCTGCACAGAGAACATTGAGTTCGGTACACAATTTCGATTCATCTACTATAAACTGTTGGATACGAGACACATTCATACTTACAAGGCACTTGCTGCTAATTCACGCTGTGAACGGAGGTTAGACTACGTCGTTCGTGGAGCCGAGAATATTGTTGGGGTCGCTGTAGGGTTATGTGGGACAGCGGGTGGTTGCGCGAAAGCCAACGTGGTGTCGTGGCTTACGTAATGTCAAAAATTCTGGCGAAATGCGAGAAGGGGGCGAGAACCGGTGCGGGGTCAACGGGTTGGATTTCACAAAGAAAGTGTGCGTTCGGGCATGGTTAATGGTTTGTCGAGAACGTCACGTCAAGCCGAATGGCTGCAAGATAGCGTCCCTATGTCATTATCAATCGTACGTCTTATCTTCACAAAAATGTATCAGTACTATCTCGGAATACTTTTATTACGCGATATTATATTTCTCTAGAGACTATGAAATATTAAAGTATCAAAAAATAATAACAGTTCATACAAATAATTATTAGTAATTCAAATGTTCAATAATTACAATATTGAATATCAAATTGGTAAACAATTTCTTGTATAGAAACAAGTAAATAGTTATAATAAAATGTCAATATCCAAATTGGTAAGTATAATATAGTTAGGTTCAGATTACCTAATTCTCATAATAATAATAAATAATAATTACATTAAAATAATAAATAAATATAATTTTTTAGTAATAAAATTTGTTGTCCATAATAGGCATTTACCATTTTTAAAATTTAACAATTATCTCAGGTAGGTGTCTTACTTTCTTTCGTTCATCAACAATAAGGATGCACTTATATTATTCTATATTCTCTAATCAGGGGCGGCTCCAGGGGGGGGGCCCTAGGGGCCGCGGCCCCCCCCAACGCCCGTATTTATAAAAATATATATTGTTAAAATAAATGCATATTAAATTATTATAATATTGTCATATGGACTATATGGGTCATAGAGGTATGACGGTGTATACGATGTACCTGCTGGGTAAATGGAATAAAAATAGACGACTTGAATTTGTGTTGTAAAAATGTTTGTTTTCTTTTTGTTATAAGATTTTGTGAAATTATAACTTGGCCCCCCCCTAACCAAGGCTCTGGAGCCGCCCCTGTCTCTAATATATTATTATACTATTATTCTTTTCGATTTTGTTCGGTACTAAAATAGGTTTTTGTGTGTTTTGTCTTTTTAGTAGAAAAAAATTGACTCTGATGTATAGTTTTTTTATTTTTTAACAAAATATTTAATAACTTTTTTTTAAAGGATTTTTATTAATTTTATTTCTTGATGTTAATAATGTAGGTTGTGCAGACGACAAACATTTCTTCTATACATCAAGTTCTTCTAAACTTGAAACAGTATTTAACATTATATCAAATTTATTTTTTAATTTTTGTTTTTCATATTCTAAATTGTCTACTTCGTGTATTACTTCTGTATTATTCAGTTAAGATACAACACTAACAGTCTCATTTTTTTTATTATTGTCTTCCAAACTTAGGTCATTTATATAACTATTAGTATTTATATTTTGTGATATTTCAGATAGCCAAACCAAATGGATATGTCTATAAAAATTCCATTTTATTCGATCTAGGACACATCGCCATCGCCACTTCGCCATCGCTACTTCATCGTAAAACCATTTCGCCATTGCCATTTCGACGTAAAGCCAATACGTTGAAAAAAAATTCACTTATAGAAAACATGCACTCGTAAATATTTAATAATAAATTTAAAAGCTATATTTTGATCATTATAATAGTACCGTGCTTACATAACATTTGTCAATATTTAATAAAAATAATTAATTTAAAATATTTCTTTGGCTAGTATAACGTAAACTTACGTAAAAAGAGGAGGTGCAATCTTAAATGTTCCGTCACAAAACCATATTTTTGATCGTTCTAAAATTTCTAAGCTGCTTAATCTACCAAAAATTAAAATTCTATCCTAAAGACCTGACCCAGTGTCATCGAGTAAAAATGTCTCATTCACACCTTCAGATGGTGAATAAATTGTATTAGCTTCTGGAATTATCAAAAAATTAAATCTTTAGGCGCAGAGGGAGCTTTAACAATTTGTTGACGTAAACGCCTGATTTTTTTTCTTTAATGCACAGGCGGATGTGAGTGTACCCTAAAAAACATTATAATATTTTTTTTTAGATATTACCTTTTAGCATAACTGTCGCAAAAATATTAAAACGCTTACTTTAGCTGCTTGTGAAAGCCCAGTCGTACATTCGTTCAATACTATTGATGTAGATTCTAGCGTTTGTTGGGATCAAATTTTAATTTTAGTCACAGCAACTTCTACATCAACTGCTGCGGCATCTGAGTCATGAGAGTGCTCATTGATTCGTTTTAACACAGTCAAGTTCATCTGCATCTATATTTGTGCGAATTCTAAATTTACATATGTTTCTTTTTCTACATCGCCAAAATTGTTTTTTCTTGTCTGCACTAAACGCATCGAATATGAACATAAAACCATTATCTACGAAAACATCACACCAACGAATAGTTTCTACAACTGCCATTTTGGTACTGACAGCAAACATAAATTCTATAATGCACAGCCTAATATGAGCTAAGAAATACCTGTTATTAAATTATTATCTTATGTACCTATGTTCGTTTATCGCTAAACGGTCTAAACACTTATCGTCACCGGATACCTATGGGAACATAATAAACTATTTTTACCATAGCCATAGCAAATTAATGTTATGTAGGTACTTATAATGATCAAAATATATCTTTTAAATCAATTATTATTATTACAGTAAATATAGTATTTTTTAATGGCGATGGCGAAATGGTTTTACGGCGTAACGCCGACGGTCATTTGTCCGTGTTCGCATTTTATTGCACTATCTTTACATGTACATGAAAAACAATGAATACAAGTTTTGCATTCATCACAAACAATTTGGCAATCACAGGAGTTTTTCAATTTATTTACAGTGTGCATATCATCATGACCACTTGCCATCACATTCCAACAATCTTCTCCATTTTTAAGCACATTATTAGTTGACATTTCTAGACTATTCTTGTGCCTTTTGCTTAATTCTTTAATTTTAGAAGTAAGTTTTCCTTTATGAAGTACAATAAGTCTGTCTATAGATTTGTCCCTAAGAAATTTCAATAATGCATATCTAAACTTATCAAGTCATTTAACTTTCCTACCTTTTAATAAATATGTTTCAGAGTTCGGTGCATTCTTTCGATATACATATTAGTATTTATTCTTGCGTGAGGACGATGACAGTAAGCCCAAGATTCAAGACATGTACCATAGTTATAAACAGAATAATTAGCAAAATCAACAGTGTCATCATTAGCCGACAATTGGTTTATAGCTTCTTCAAAAATGATTTCAAAGGCTTTTGTATTTTGTTCGTGAAGTAAAGTCCTCAAAAGTTTGTATGTTTCACATTGCTTATCCTTAGATTTGATTTTAACTACATTTTTTCTCTAGGCGCGATCAACATGCCAAGTGCAGTATAATCTATGTTTTGGACGTTTCATTTCAACAATATATGTATTGAAAAAATTTCAGCCGTATCGGACATGAATACATCGGGCTGCAATTATCCTGTTAATTATTTTATTTTAGAATAAAATTGTTAGTACTGCCTCATCGATACGATTACAAATCAAAAGTACATGTAAAACCTTCTCTCATATCGTCAAGTACTAAGAGTGTTGTTAAATTAAAGTGATAGGAATTCATAACATGAGTTTCATCTATACCAATTACATTATGTCCATATTTTTCCAACATAGACTGTCGATGATTATTAATTATAATTATAAGAAATCATATTTTTTTAAGTTAAAAAATTGTTGATCTAACTCATCTTGTTGCTTATAGTATATAAGGCTAAATATGTCATCTTTTTTTAAATGTTGAACCCAACTTTCAACACTTTTTGCATCATTTGCATGTAGTATAGCTTTATTATTTAGATTATAAGATGTTTGAATATTATTATGTAAATCTTTCTTTGTTAAGAGATGTATTCTTTCTAATGAATTATTTGAAACATCACAAATTTTATTTAAAATATGTTCAAAAGGTATATTCTGAGACATCTTACTCGCTATGTTAACTCAAACATCCTTATTTAATGGTAAATTACCTAAATCATTATCGTGGCCTGTATGATATGCGATAAATTTAACTGTACATTTTTACTCAATTTACATATTGTAATATCAATACAAGATGGGCAGTATCCATTAATTTTATTTGAAACTTGTGTTTTTAAATGCCTCAGACCTGTACCTTTTGAAATATAATTTCCATTTCTATGGCATTCATAGTATATAAATGTTTTATTACTATGATCATTACTAATAGATCCACAATTTTTTATGTAACATGATTTGATTTTATGTTCAATTTCATTTTTCCATAAATTAAAATTTTCAATATTTATTTGAAAATATTGAAACTTTTAAACAAGGCATTCTATCAGATACTTAAAATCAGGTTTATCTATATCAATTGAATGGGCAATTAATTTATGTTCATTGAGATTTTTGATGGGGCAAAATGATTTGTCATATTTGTTACATGAAAACACATATACTGAATACATTTACTTAATTTAATTAATTCTAAAATTAATACCCTGAACACCACAAATCATGAGCTTTTTTATCTTATGCATTTTGACATAAACTTTATCTTAAATTGTCCTGCTAATCTATTAATGATTGCAGGTAATAGTTATTCTTTGGATTTTATCTAGTCAAGTTTATTATTATATTATCTTACACTAACTTATTTTATTGTATTTTATATATAAATATATATTTTTTTATTTTATTTTAATACTTGTATAATTATTATTCAAAGGATTATTGGGTTAGTAATAAGTAATAACTAATGTTATATCTAGTATATGGTTTAAAATAAACATACTTTACTAACTTTTGATATAAATGTGTGTTCCACTTGCTGCAGCTATTATCAAGAAAATAACTGCAATTATTACTAGCAATAAATACCATTTCATGTTGTTTGGACATTTTACATGAATATACAAATATATGTTATCAATTTTTTTAAATCGATAAAACTGACATTAATGTGAAAAATAAACAGTTATACGATAAGTCCAGATTCGTTGAATTAAAAAAATAGAAAACATATTTTTGTATAAAATAATAATTTAAGTACCATATTTCACCTTTGTTTTATTGTAAATATGATTTCAGTTTATTTTGTGCCATTATATTTCTGCTTGGAAAAATAATAATTTTTGATTTACGCCACATAATATGAAATGAAATGTGTAATAATAATATTATTTATAACATTTAAATGTATAGCACTACTTGTCTTATAACATATTTTAAGATCAATACCACTTAAATACAAAATGATTGGTATGTAAATATTTGTTATTATTGCATGTTTTAACTACTTTTCATACATTTTAGGTACCTACCAACTTTACCTTTGCTAAGTGTCAGTACCTATACTAATATTTAGTTACGTTTAAAACTTAAAAAAATAATTTAAAAAAATATTAGGTACCTAGTGCTTTTAAAATAATATTTATTAATAAAACATAGGTATCATAATTGTTAACAACAAGGCGCTTTGATTTTGAACTTAGTAGAAGATCCACTTTACTTACAAAACTTTTATAATAGTATTACACAATATTATAACTAATTATAACATTAAGAGGACGCTACACGGATATTAATTTCTATAAAACTAGGTTCACTTACCACTTATTACCTATAGGTATAGCTATATCGACCAATATATAGACATATGCTGGTCATAATATTATTAGTATTATTTATATTATTAATATTATAGTCTATAATATTACAATGTAGTTACATACCTACATGTATATCTGTATTAATTATCAGGGTTGGATTTGTATGTAAATACATATTTTTAGTAAAACATAATAAGTTAATTATTAAAAATAATAAATTTGTTTCATGTGATTTGCAATAAAATAAGACATATTTTAATATTTATCAAAATTCATTGTAACAATATAGTAGGAGCCTTGTATTAAATGTTCAAGTATTTTACTCAACAAATAAAGTTTTATTGACATTCATAGAAAAAAAGGAAACTGAAAATGTCATTAAACAGTTCAAAACAAATCCAAGTATTTTGAAAATTTTGAAAATATTATTACGTATAGAAAATGGAAATATAAACAACCAATGAAAATTTCGTGTATCTATGGTCATTTGTTTTAAAGTTACACCAAAACAAAGTCGATAAAAAATCGATTTTGCGTAAAAATTTCCGTTTTTCCTTAATTGTATGTTGTTTTCCCGGCGCTTTTTAAAACTATTGGGAATTTTAAATTTTGACCTCCCAAATGAACTAACTAGATTCACTTTCCCTTCGAACAAGATACTGTTGCAGAAAATCGAAGCATTTTACTGCCCAAAACGGTGGTGACAGACACGAAAAAAAAACACACACACATCATTGTAAAATCAATACATTCATTGCTCCGCTCAGAATCTAAAATGTGTAATACAAGTTTTTATTATTGCTGTCTAAAATATTAACGGTACATAGTCATGATCATTTGCGCAAATAGGTGGGGGCTTGGGGGGACTTAGTCCCCCCACATTTCTGCCAAGTCCCCCCAGTTCAAAAGTCAGTAGTTAATACTGAGCACATATAATTTTTAGAAAATATTATAGGAGGGGCTTTAGTCCCCCCAAAATAATTTGTCTATTTGCGCCTATGGTCATGATTAATTTTTATACCTAAAAGCATTTTAAGTTCAAATTTCGACAAAACCACAATAAATTAATTTGTAGTTTAAAATTTAAAAAATATTATGATCTAAGATATCAATAAACGGCAGGTAGTGATAAGTGATAACAGACTTCTAATCAACGCGTTCTGTTTATCTCCCGAAATTTCGCGTAAATCGACTGTAATCGATACATTCGTCTGTTGCTCGTAATAATATCCGAAAAATTGTCGTTCTCTTGTTTCAAGATCTGAAGGACGGACTCGCGGCCCTACGACGGACACACACGAGAAAACTCTTGAAGCTGTCGAGAGCTAGTGTGTCGCCTAGAACGGTGGACTCGAGTATTCGACCACCGATGTTCTGAGTGAGGTACGTAATGAAAACGAATTATAATATTATTGTCGACCCGCAGCGTCCACCAGAGTAAAAAACAAACTCATGTCGTGTATGTAGTGGATCGCTTATTTTCCCCACTAATCAGTCATTCGTGTGAATGTATTTATAGGTACCTACCTAGTCACCATCAGTTTGTGACGAAAACTTTTGTTTGCTGCTGCCCCCGTTCCATATGATTGCTTCGCTGACATTTTCGAATATGGCGCCATCGATACGAACATTAAACACGACAAGCCTACTCATGAAATGCTGTCGGATTGGAGCCAGTGCATTTGCGTCGTTACCTTTGACCTGGAGTTTGGCCCGGTGGTCGAGGTACCTATTATTGTGACTTCCTGTGCGCACTTGCCGGCTGGCTATCTTGTAATACCTAACAGTTTTTCTGTTGTATTTTTTTTCTTTTATAGTTGGTCTACCCCAACGACATAAAATTATCCGAGGAAGAACTAACCTCTGTTACCTGGCGTTTCCCAACTCCAATTCTAGATGCATGGGAGTCACTCAATTCCATGTCAAGTAAAAGTGTTCTCAACCTTCAAATCTTAATCAACTCCATATAAGCAATATCGCAAAATTTCCAGTTTTTTTACAAGCTGATCATCGTTGTTTGTATAGGTTTGTTTTCATTCGACAAATCAAAGATATGTCTCTTTCACGGGGATATTTTCAAGAAGTATGTTAAACCGTTTGTTTTCTATAATGCACTAATATCTTATAAGAATAAAAAACAGTATGATATTGTCAGAAAGCTTACTGATTCAGAGATGAATTTACATTATTTACGGGTAAAAAAACAATTCTATTTGGGTAAATGACCAATTAAATATTAGTACAGCTCTGAATAACTTAAATCACTTAGTAAATTGTGTCTTAATTTTTTTCTTATTAACCCTGTACATATTTTTAATATGAAATATATTACATTATCTACATAATGGTTAGGTTTCTGTTTGTAGGTCAAAAATAATATATATAAGATGATTGTTGTGATATCTCTGTATATTGAATTATGTAGGTGTAATGTGCCAATCTCAGCCAGAGAAAAGGATGATGGAATTATGAAATAATATACGCCGATGATGGTTATACTTGAATTTATTTAAATAGTTAAACTGTGAAAATTATACTAAGTCCAATAAAATGACTTATATTAAAATAATGACTAGCGAGTTGTGACTAGAGAGTGTAAGTACTGCTTCGAAGTTGATCTGTTGTTCGTCTGATGGACGTTTGTCCATCAGCTCTCGTCGACAGTTTGGTCCCTGTCCCTACTCTATCCGTGATGACCGTATATGGTCATCCAGCGGTTTGCCAAGCGTGTGAATGTCACACGCGCCAGATTCACATATATTTAGAATTACTGTGGTTTCATATAACATATCATATTAATCCTGCATAATTATTTTAAAGTTATTTAAAATCGTAGTCATATATATATTGTCAAACGCCTTTCATGGTCACGCGCTCTGATACACGCGTCATTGTATTATTACTATTATTAATATTACGAGCGTTTGCTCGCGTATTAGATATGATATTGGCGCGGCGCATATATATATATATGATTACGTACAATATTTATGTGATTATTACCTTTATTACCTTTCATATTAATTACCTAAATAGTCACAGCTCGCTACATAGGTTAAGTAGAGCAACACAACATACCATATTTATTTTACATTACAAAGCTTATATTATCATAAATTCCTAAAATGAAAACCAATTTGCCTATTTTAATTTAAAACGGATCTATATTATGAATAGTATTAATTTATGATAATAGTAAAAATTATAAATCAATATTTGGCTTTCTCGTTTTTGAAAATACAAATAAACCAACATACCTAATAAGTGCTCAAAATATTCAATTATTAATCATTGCTTTGTTGATTATTAAATACTTATGGAATTAATTTTACATTTCATCTTTTGAACTCTAATATTATATATTGATAGTCGTATGCAGGTTTGTATAAAAAATGTATTGGAACTAAAATTAAACGTACCAATCATGGACTCTAAATTACGTTTAGGAGCCATAATTTAGCTCACTATTGATTCATTAAAGGTATTGTGTTTATTGATTAAAATACAGTTTAAATTTTAAAAAATAAATTCTCATTAAAATTTTTTTTAGTGTACCTAGATCAATTAAGTGCATAGTAATTATTTAATAGTACATAATGTACTGACTAATTGTAATAATAAAATAATATTAATTCAACATGGATGTATTTCATTGTTCAAATTAAAAAAAAAACAGGTTTTTAACCTAACCAAGATAGCATGTTTTTTGTTGTTTTTACCATCACATTTATTATTCTTAAAGTATTATTAAAGAGAATATCATCATAAGAAACTTAAATGAGTTTTTTGGATATTGATTTATTACATATTATAAAAATGCAAAAAGTAAACTCTGGAGTAAACTATAGATTTTAATTTTCTTGATTTTAAAAATATTGTTATTGTAGAATTACATCAATTATAAATTTAATGTTATCATTCGTCCTTTTTAAAATATTAAAATAAAATATAGTGGATAGACATAGATAATTTTTTAGAATCAGCTTCTGTAACAAATTTCTGTATGTATGTCATGCCAAATGAAATTTTTCATCCGGGTATGTGAATTTTATGTTAATTAATGTACTTAGATATGGTCATTAAAACGTCGGTACTTTTATTTTTACACGTAACAGAACCCCAGGAGCTTCCATTTGAAGTCCTTAATTTGGAAAGACCTCAGACTTATACCATAGGTTTTGGTGTACAAAGGGATACAGAAATCATACGGGAGAATCTGGGCTTCTTTAATTATAAAAATAAGAATGGTGAAATTAAAATGTAAGTACAAAATATAAAAGGCTTAAACAAATAGAAAATAAATAAATTTCAAGTCTCAATTTTACAGTTATTTGGTACGTATTGAAAGAAAATCACAAAATCCGTGCCCGGCAACTGCTCAAATATCCCCTGACCAAAACGATAGGAGGTTGATTCTGTGTATGCAGCACAATCATAAAGTTAGGCCGTTCAATGTGGATGTTCCATTACTTCGACAAACCTTGACAGAAAAGACATTACGCAAAACTGTATGTTCATACACCCCAAGAGGAATATACATGGAAGAAATTGTTAAGTAATATATTTTTTACTATTTTAGAAATAAAATAAGTGCCCACTAATAACTATTCCAAATATTTACTTTTCAAGTAATATATAAAAATGTGCTAATTTTTGCTTAAATTTTTATTTTTATTCAACTTTTAATCCCTGAAAATGTCGATTCTGCATCTGAATTTTTCAATAACTACATTCAAACCAACAATTAAAAACCATTATATAAATAAAATAAGCAATTATATTTCATCAATGCACATACTTTGTTACAGAGTTTCCCGTTGGTTTACGCAATATTATCAAAGAAGACACAAGAAATATATGTAGACCTGCTATCATATATTGGAAATATTCCGTTAATGTACAGCCAACTCACAATAATTAGTGACTATGAATTTTGATTGATGAATGGGATTAAGATTATATTACCTGAAAGAAATCAAGCATCAAGGATGTTATTTCCATTTTTGCCAAGTATCTATATAAAACAGTTCAAATATTATTTTTGCCAGAATAAATATATATGTTTTACTTTTTGTTTTAGGCAATAATATGTTATTTTAGGAATAAAAAGACGAGCATTTACAATATCATTAAAAGGAATCCAATTGCTGCACGAGTATTGAGATTGGTAATTGAGGGGTGGCAATCCAAAACATACTATTTGAATAAATTAGTTAACATAGTTCGATTTGGAAAAATAATGGTAATTTTTTTCCAAAACGTACTATCACCTAAATCAATTTTTAGTTTATTATAACTCATTTAATTTGATCAAAATTTTACTTATTATAGTATTAATTTTATAAGTATAAGGTTATTATAAATATTTGTTTACTATAGGTAATAGGTTACATTTTATGTTACATTGTTACACAAAAGAATACTTTTATTATAAATATATGATGTATGATCACAAATATTCTTAGTAAAAATAATAAAATATAAATGGAGTAAAATCTTAAAAAATTATAATTAAAATTTACACAAAATTATTATAGCACTGTCCTTTTTTTTATTGTATTTAAATATAATATTAGCATTAAAAAAAAAAATAACAAATCAGTCTATTAGTCATCGTCTGGTTTATTCAAAGCAATATTTTCATCATTGCCACTGTTCTGAAATATATCTTCATAAAACTGTTCTACATGTTGAGGCACTTCAAAAAATCTCATGAGATTTTTAACACCTTTCTGTTTTGGTAATTTGATATGATTTGTTTTTGGAAGCTATATAAGATTATCAGTCATTGATAAAAGCTTGCCATTTCTTTTAAAAACTTCTATTTTATCTAAAAGTCCTCCGTATGTTGTAGAAATTCCCACTGTATGTTCACCTTTAATATAAGTAAATACTTTTTGTTGTGTTGATTTTAAATCATTTTTACTTTTCACTATAGTTTTAATAGAAGTTTTGTAATCAAAAACATTAAAATCTTTGTTATAAATGTTTACTGTTGCATACTTTTCAAAAACTGTATAGTAGTCTTGTGGCGAAATAATTGTTTCTCTCTGAAGTTCTTTCTCAATCCGTCCAAAGACACGGTCAGGTGGCATGTAACTGTGTCCCCTCACTGGAAAAATGTGATTAATATTTTTAAATACCTTAGACTTATAGTTTATGTAATGAAGTAAAGTCATCATTGTGTACTGATTCTTGTTTTGTGCGTAACAAGAATCGGAAAATAAATTTAGTGTTGCAGGGACACTTTTACCTGAGTTGAGTAGGTTATACTCTAATTTTTCAAGAAAATCATATTTTATTTGGCCCTCTGCCACTTTCTGCTTCATTCCAAGTATAAAGAAAACATTTATCATTCAATTGATCTGAACCAGATACTACAAAAGTTAAATTATAAATCCAAACCTGTCTGCTGTAGAAGACATCAGTAACGGACAATTTAGGAAGTGGTTGTGTTTGCATCATATCAAACGAACAATTAAGAGAATTGTTAGTTTGTTCTTTTAGTAGCTCAAAAAGACGTTTTGCTTTTTTCTTGTGTAAATTCAATTCTAATGTAAGTATTTGTGTTATGTTTTCATTATTTTCTTGCCCAATTTTAACTTTTTGTTCCGTACCAAAACTACAAACATCCTGCCGAGGATGGCCGAAATTTAAATTAAATTTTGTAGTGAATACATGGTAATATTTACTTAAAGATGCAAGTGGCAGTTTATCATCCAGTTTTTTTTTTCCAGTGCATAAACATATAATTGCAAGACAGACCAGGTGGTAAATAGCTTCTGTCTGTGTCTCGTCTTGTGTGATGACTTTTTATACATTTAAACATTTGAATATGTTCTATTATTGATAATGTTATTTCAGTGTTCTGTTTGTCGGGAACCTCCCCTTGTCTCTTTGAAACTTGTATGGTAAGTTTGGAAGTTTTTACTTATCATATTAAGCCTTCTTCTGCTGATTGATGTAACTAAACTTAAAGCTTCAGCACAGACAGTTGTGTTTATTTTATTTATAGTGAACATGGATGGTATTGAATATATTACATATATCCTACTTGATCGGTCTGTTCTTTTTCTTTCAGTTCGTTTTGCTATGCCTATACTCATCAAAGTTAATGTATATTTGTCTTGTTCAATTTTACTGGATAAACACTGGATAAACACTACAAAGCTAACTTTTAAATGCATCTAAATCATCTTTTGTTAACCCTGAAATATAGCATATTTTTTTTTTTAGTAATATTTTGATGGGCACAGCGAATTTCATAAGCAAAAGGTAGACTATTTTTTTTTAATTGTTTATCTTTTTTCTTATTGTTTATGCTCCTTTTGCGCCCAGTTTCAAAAACTACTATAGGATTAATATATTCAGGATCAATAACAATAGATGAATCTAATTGTAATCTAACATTTGGTTCTCGCTCTTCAGGAAATAATTAGTTTATTATTGGAATTTCATTTTGAGTAGGTTCATGTTCAAGTGCAAAAGGTACGTTACTTTCTAGTTCACTAAGTGAGCTAGCTGAACAATTCGAATCAGGGCTCCTTGAAAGATATCAAAGTTGTGATGAATTAATTTATAAAGGTACCTCTATTAATTGTTTAACATAGATAGTTTATCTATACTTCAGGCATCAATCGACATTATAAATGCAACATAACCAACTTTGATAAAATAAGTAGTACATTTTACCATTTAAATAATGTTTTGTTCTCTAGGTTGTGTTGAAGATACGTAATTATTGTTTTTTGCTTCCAAAGCCTTAATACGCAAAACTCTAGATATGGAAATATCTGAAATCCATGTTGATGCCAAATTTTGAGTCGTTCCTTCCACACCAAAGTGTTACCAACTATTAATAATGCACGCGATGGTAAATAACCATGTAAGTTATATTTTTTATTTTTAAATAAATAAATAACTAAGTATAAGTGTATGACAATACCAAACTGAGTAATTTTAGAGAACTAATAACAATTAAGTATAAAAATGTATATTTAATTCACAACACACGTAGCAATGAACATTTATTAATTGAAGTCAGTGAGGTAAAAATTATAAAAAAAATTATTTTAATATTATTTATTTCTAGTATCACTTTTATACTTGATTGTAATTTGTATTCAAACAATGTTTAAAATGTATGTACAGCATTAAATACCCACTAGACAAATTTATGTTCATGTAACCTCACTGTATGGTCCTATGTAGGTAGTTATAATTTTTTTTGTATGCAATATATTATTATATAAATTATAATATTATTTTGGAAATGGAGTTTTTTCCGTCAATAAAGATAATAATAATAATATACTTGCCATAAAAAATAGTTTGTTATATTCATATATAACGTTTGTATCAGAACTTCGAAAATTATTTAAAATTTAACAGTGATGTATCGATTTTCTGATACAATTAAAATGTATTTTGCTTTATTACAGCTCTAAAACGATACTAAAATATTTTGACTAAACATTTTTTTTTTTTTTATAATATTTATACTATTTAGACACATATTTTAATATTTGACATTTATGTATTGTTATTTTTCCACAATTAAAAATAAAGTTACTTCCTTACAGTTCTGAAATGAAACTGAAACAAATTATAACAATTGCATTAGGTATCTATAATAATCCAAAAAATTTACACAAAATAATAGAAATAATGTGACACAGCATCCAGCTGCAGCAGATAAGTTACCGACGGGTTTATTTTTTAATGTTTTTGTACCAAACCCTTTAAATGAGATGTTAGTATTATAACATTATTAAGTATTATTAAGTTAAATTCTTTAAGACTTTTTTAAAGTTATCAATATTATAATTTTTCACTTTTTATATTTTAGAGTATTCCTATTGTATATGTTCTGATGGAACGCAAGACGTCCCAGGCTTATGATGCCGTTTTACACTTTGTTAAAGTAAATTTACTGGCCGAGTTTAGGCCTAGTGTAATTTTAACAGACTTTGAAGCTGCGTTAAGGGAAATGTTGATAAGGCATTTTCCATCAGCCACAGCTCATGGATGCTGGTTTAGCACAGTAATCAAGTATGTAGTGATACTCTTGATATTTATACTCTTATACTGATGGTATGTAAATTACAATTAAAAAAAATTAAAATTTTAGGCTGTGTGGTGAAAAATGCGAATATTAGGTTATTTAAATCTTATAAATACCAATGGATTTGCATCAAAAACTTTAAAGATGATTATGGTTCTTCCATTATTACCAGCTGGGAAAATTGAAGAAGGCTTTGTTGTGATTAAGCGTTATGCACCTAGACATAATATTAACATGCGATGACTATTCAACTATTATGAAAGGTATATTTACAATTACATTTAAATTATATTGTTGTATTATTCAAATTTTTGAGCAGATACTGGATACGAAATGTAGGCGTTGAGTTACTTTCGGTCTACAAAAAAAAATTTAGAACAAACAACAATATTGAAGGGTTTCACAGTAAACTAAGGCAAATATTTCAAGTTTCCCACCCAAATATTTGGTCATTCTTAGGTAATGTAAACTGCAATAAATAATGAGTATTATTTGGTCAGTAAATATTTTTTAAAAATTGTTTTGTTTTAGCTCATATATGCAAAATAAATGATACATATTCAGTCAAGCTTGACCAAATAAATAATGGATTGATGATATCACGGGGTCCTAGGTCAAAATATTTAGCCAATGATAGACAAATTAAAACAGCAAGCCACCAACTGCGTCAAGGAACTATAAGCATAAAAACTTTTCTCTTGCGCTGTTCTTACAGCGTTGCATCGTATGATGAACAAATGCGTGCGTTGGCAATAAATGACCTGTATGAAAATGAAGGCGGCGAAGACCCACTGCAAGAAGAACAATTCAACATCATAGGTAAATATATTATAGTAAATTCAAAATTAATTTAACTCTAGAATGGTCATTTTCAACTTTTGTACTAACTAGTAATTATTGTTTGATTATAGATGACTTATGAAGACGAAAGAGAGGAAGAGCCTCGTGATAACTTAGGTGAGAAAATAAAATAGAATAAAAATATTTACTGTTTGTCATTATTAATTTAATTGTTTTATTTAGAATTACTTCATAGATCAATTGAAGGAATGGATGAAGCAGCAGGAGTAGGACTAGATGGTAAGACTAATATTGTTAATAACTTACTATTAATTTGATTGAATTGAATGACTTTAAAAATATTACTGTTAACATAAATGTTTTTAAATACTCTAATTCACTTAGTAGTTTTAATTAATTTAATAATGATTAATATTAACGTTATAATAATATTTCTGGTTAGATTGTAATTGATCGACTATTTTTTTTTAAATACAAATTTCTCTTATTTAATTTATGAATAAAAAGTTCTTAACGAGTCCAATGAGGAACTAAATCTACAGATGTTGTTGATGGCGAGGATTATGTCATTCTATTTACCAATTGCCTACATATTTACTTGCCTAAATCAATGTTATAACCTGTGTAATTCATCTTACAATAATCTTAATATCTCCATAATTTTAATCAACTGGGGGTTCAAATGTTTCTAAGCTTCTGCCACATCATACTATTTATATTGTAATACAAATAATAAATCTTTGAACCAATATATCTTAGATAGTATTATTATGATCTATTTATATATATTTATCAATATTTGTTTTATCTAACATAATATTCTTAAAATATTTATAATTCATATTATGTTTCAAAGAAAATGTAGTTGTTTATTGTTACATTTTATTTTATTTTTCAGATAATGAGGAAGATTTCATAATTCCGGAAGACACAGATCCAGATATGGTGTTTATGATGGAACTTGAAGCTAGAAATAGGCAGTTAGAATTGGAAAATATTCCATATTTTCGAGTCCCGAGTATCCTTCCTTCCTTAAGTGATCAGGATTCTAAGTGTATAATATGCACAGAAGCTGAAAAGACACATGCTTTATTTCCTTGTGGACATAGAATTTTATGTTTTGATTGTTTAAACCTCTTAGATCCTAAACGTTGTCCAGTATGTAATGAATATTTTACCAACTTCCTTAGGATTTGGTAAAACATAAAAATATATTCATATATTATGTTCATAATAAATAAGTTTTATTAAGTATTAAACTTTATTGAATTTAGTATGAAATATTATATTAAAATAAAGATATATTATAAAATAATATAAATATTGGTCTTAACACAACTAATGACTGGCCTTATATGTTAATTTGGGTCCACGTAAAAACCTGGAATGTAAAAACCTGGACGTTTCAAATCTGGACGGTACAATTCTGGAACGTAAAAACTTGGACGGTAAAAATCTGGATGGTGCAAATCTGGACGGTAAAAAATAGGACGGTACATATCTGGAAATTAATAATTAAAAATCCATACAATTCTGGACGGTGCAAATCTGGACGGTACATATCTGGAATTTAATAATCAAAAAAACATACAATTCTAGACAGTGCAAATCTGGACGATACAATTCTGGAACGTAAAAATCTGGATAATATTAATTTGGAATTTAATATTTAAAAATTCATAAAATTATGGACTGGTGAATGCAAACTTTGACATTTTTAAATTCATATGTTAAAACCCAACCTAACCAGTACCTACCTAACCTCGACAGTGAAAAAACATGACCGAAATTGTTTTGAATTCTACAATCTCTCGTTTGTAACGTTCAAATTTTCTATTTTGGTATATCCTTAAACATATTTTTTTATTTATAAGTGTACAATACGTTATGCGTAATATAATTGTTATTATTAATGTGTAATTGTTCTGCTAGAAATTCGTATCTGGATATGAACTATTATACTCTGTAACTGGGCCCAGTGACTCGAAATTTTAAGGGGCCCCAAATTCACAAAGATAACATTTATTTACTGAATATCATAAATTTTACATTTTTCAAAAATGTTTCTAATATAATTATTTAAAGATTTATATAGGAACCTTCATTGCACCTACTGGGTACATATTTATATTTTAAGTTTTGAGA
>NC_042493.1:105745363-105750241 GCF_005508785.2 Acyrthosiphon pisum
ACGCAAGACGTCCCAGGCTTATGATGCCGTTTTACACTTTGTTAAAGTAAATTTACTGGCCGAGTTTAGGCCTAGTGTAATTTTAACAGACTTTGAAGCTGCGTTAAGGGAAATGTTGATAAGGCATTTTCCATCAGCCACAGCTCATGGATGCTGGTTTAGCACAGTAATCAAGTATGTAGTGATACTCTTGATATTTATACTCTTATACTGATGGTATGTAAATTACAATTAAAAAAAATTAAAATTTTAGGCTGTGTGGTGAAAAATGCGAATATTAGGTTATTTAAATCTTATAAATACCAATGGATTTGCATCAAAAACTTTAAAGATGATTATGGTTCTTCCATTATTACCAGCTGGGAAAATTGAAGAAGGCTTTGTTGTGATTAAGCGTTATGCACCTAGACATAATATTAACATGCGATGACTATTCAACTATTATGAAAGGTATATTTACAATTACATTTAAATTATATTGTTGTATTATTCAAATTTTTGAGCAGATACTGGATACGAAATGTAGGCGTTGAGTTACTTTCGGTCTACAAAAAAAAATTTAGAACAAACAACAATATTGAAGGGTTTCACAGTAAACTAAGGCAAATATTTCAAGTTTCCCACCCAAATATTTGGTCATTCTTAGGTAATGTAAACTGCAATAAATAATGAGTATTATTTGGTCAGTAAATATTTTTTAAAAATTGTTTTGTTTTAGCTCATATATGCAAAATAAATGATACATATTCAGTTAAGCCGTTTGACGGTATGTTTTAAACTAAGTTAAGTGGATGTCAGAGCACTATTCGTTTTCTCTCTCTGGCCCATGCGCAACATAGACGAAACGCATTAATGCAAAATCATTTTTTCTATGCGTTTAAGTAATCTTAGAGTAAAGTCACCTATTACAAAAAAGATAGAGAATAATATTTTTGAGGGAATGACATCGATTTTATATTTTATTATTATTTGACTTTGTATTCCACTTTCAAAATAAATAAAAAAAGGGTGTAAATTTAAATGATGTTTAAATTCTTTTGAGACATATTTAGACAATTCGATATATCATTCCCTCAAAAGTATTATTCTCTATCTTTTTTGTCATGGGTGACTTTACTCTAGGATTACTTAAACACATAGAAAAAATGATGTTGCGTAAATGCATTTTGTCTATGTTGCATGTGAGCCAGAGAGAGAAAACAAATAGTGCACTGCCATCCTCTTAAACATTTTGTTAAATTCTTAAATGTATGATTAATTTTAATCATTGAAAGATCTTTTAAATTTTAGAAAATGAAGACTATGTTATTCCTGAAGACAATGATCCTCTGGAATTGGAATACAGAGATATGATATAGCAAGAAAGAATTGAGCAACTTAATAATTTACCATTTGCACCTGTTCCAGCCATACTACCAATATTATATCTGAACTCACCAAATGTATGTGCTATATGCAAATCAAATAGAAGTACATACGCACTAGTTCCATGTGGTCATCGAGCCCTATGTGAGGAATGTCAATGGTTATTGGAGCAACAACGCTGTCCTATATGCACACAACCATTTGATACCACATTAAGAATTTGGGATGCATAAATTTAATTTAAAAATCTGAAACTATAAATACAATTATTACACCCATTTAAGTATTATAAAATATATATTGCCAGTTATAATAAATTACTATGTTATAAGTGATTTTTTATACTTGCTCTATGTTTATATAAATAGTGTAATAAAATTAGTCATATTATTTTGTTGGTTTGTACAAAATTCGTAGGTAGATACACAGTCCATATACATGATGTATACCCTTTTTTTTTCTTAGGTTTTAACCAACGATGCCGCGGAAATTGCTTTCGCATTATTGCCGCGGCGCTAATATATAATTTATACCTATTATATACAAGGCTAATTTATAATATACATTTATACCTAAATACAATGTACATATTATTATACCTAGGTATTTTTAAAATTAAAATTGTAGAAAAATATAACATATTATGTTCTATTGCTCTAATGGCATAGATTATCTGATTAGTATTAGTATTACAATTATTTAATATTACTCTACAGTTATTCTTTATACAGTTCCACTGAAAAAAAGTAATGATAAAATTATAACCTATTGATTTGAACCAACACTGTCCTTTTGAGTGATAAAGAATAACATTTTAATTATAATAATTCTTGAATAGTAGGTATTTATAATAATTATGACCACCAGGTATAAAAATCTAAAAAAAAGAAATATATTTTACATTTTAAAAATTAACGTACACAATATAAAACTTCAATTGACTAGTACCAAATAGTTCATTCATAATATTATGTTGGTAAAACATTATTTGGTAGGTAGGTACAAGTAGTTGTAAACTTGTAACTACTGTACGCCTGTACTAATAATGACTGCAGAAGTCCATAACATGTAAATTAATAATTATACTATTAAATTATGAAAAATATTAATATTAGATTGTAATACTTCCAACAAAATAGTACAATTTCATATTACCTAATTAACACTATTATAGTATTATAAGTACAGTAGGTCAATGCAACAAAAATCATTACAACCCTATGAAAGTAATACGTACTGTGGTCACCATATTTATAGTTAGTAATATTATAGACTATGGTAATTACCAAATAAAAAAGTTAGTAAGTAAATAATAATTACAATTACCAATGGCACAGAAGTCAGAAAATCATACAAGCGTAAATACTTTAAAAATTAATAATCAAATAGTAATCTATCAGTCTTCGAGGAATAAAAACGATCAAGCACTTTTAGTTACTTAAACGACGGGCATAGTGCTACAGTTTGAATCGTACAAACTACAAGGACCAGTGCCGGATCTAGGAAATTTGATGCCCGAGGCTAATAGAAATGCTGCGCTCTTACGTAGGTGGTGTGCCGGGTGTGAATACAAAATACAAATCTAAAACAAATATTTTTATTGAAACCATTGTTTTCATATATACCGTGTGTACGCAAGAACTGGGTAGGTACACTATAACTCACTTACCTACATTACTTAGTGCCCCTAGATACCCTAAACATATTCTAGAGTCTAGTCTGGTTTCGTGGCCAGCAATTGAATTAAAGAATATCTGGATATGTATAGAGTACGCACATACACGGTTTAGTACCTACGTAATAATTAATATGTCAATATTATACTTGAACTAATTAAATGCAGACCATTCGAAAGTATCTGAAAGGATTCTTATAAAAATATAAAATATGTTAAGATTATAATTTTCCCCAACAAGATTTTTTGGATTATAATATTATGTGCAATTGAAAAAAATCTGACATTAGAATGACATTCAATTCATGATATTAGATTATTATCAGACTCAATCGTAATTTGTAATAAAACCATTGACATATTATAATAATATGTCAAATGTCAAAGAATAAAACGCATGCATTGATATTAATATACATATTATAATATATTACTATGTTAGTATATTATCTATGGATAGATGTATAAAAAAATTGAATGTATCTTTTTAAACAATTATATCTCTGTCTAAAAGTTGTATATTATTGGAAACGCATATATATTCGATCGAGGACAATTTGGTTTTAAAAAAACTTTATATAGGTAGTAATTATTCATAGTTTTCACGTTCCTCTTCCAGGAATACGTCTCTTTATGTACCTATAAAAATCTGGAATAAGTGCCTTTTGAAAAGAAACTAATCGTTATTGTTTGATTTAAAATCGATGGACAAAATTACCTTTTAAATTAAACCTAGAGTTAATTTAGAATGGGGAAGTAGGTAATGTATAAAATAGGAATAAGGGCCCCACATTTTTTACTTGCCCCGGGCCCCGCAAAACCTTGCGCCGGCACTGGAGTCAAAGACATAACTATTATGTCGTCCGTTAAAATACGATAATCTATACATTTGTTATATGTTTATCATTTATATCATTATTTTCCAAAAACCCGGCAGTCGAACGGAATGTCGGAATGTGTCGTTGTTGGTCCGCCGCGCAGTCCGTACGTATAAGTACACCAGTAAACCTACTGTACACGTTGAAAATAGTCAATAGATAAATGACCTCAGTTCCGGTGTTGAGTGAAAACACTAAACTGTAACTGTGTAAAATATTTATTATAGACTTTTAAAACTCGAAATAGGTAAGCAGAAGACGAGTAGACTACCTACCAAAAAGTCCAGTTATAGACGAACGATTGTATCCCGACGACCCGGGAATAATTTATGTATTTATTTGTAAATATTTAAAATAAAATGAGCATCAGGTTACTTGAAATTAAATGAAACGTATACATATATCGAAAACTTTCCGATGCTATATTTATTTAAATTAAAATCCGTTTCCTAGTAATAAATAATAATAGACTAGGTCTTCAATTCAATTATCCCCCTTCAATTAATTAACTAAATAATTATGTGCTGAAAACAAGTTTACTATACGCTGCAGTTAAAAACTTGATTAAATTTTTTATACTTACCTATGTGAAGACTTACCGTGTCAATAATATCAATTTCATTATTTTATATTATTTTGTAGCGTATGTACTATTTTCGTATGATCAAGCCCCTTAATGGAACAAATGGAACAATTAATTATATTTATTGGAAAATATTACTATCCGCCAGTAGGGTCGTTTTTAAAAATTACGCGCCCCGGGGCACTCATTAAACTCCATCCTATAATTTTGGATGACTGGGGGGGGGGGGGGAGATGTCCAGTGTTAAAAAAAGTTATCAATACTTTATAAATTTATAAAACATTAGATACTTGTATTTTAAATAAAGGAACAATTTCCCTTTAGTTTTTACGGGATTTTAAATAAAAGTTGGTGCAAATATATACCCTGCACCCCCC
>NC_042493.1:105750636-105763161 GCF_005508785.2 Acyrthosiphon pisum
CCCCCCCCCCGCTACCAAATGACGCCCCTGGAGTTAAGAACACTGAGCACTGAGCAGTACATAATAATATAGTGTACACCACAAATTAAGGTAAATCTTATTTCGTGGTGTACACTAACAAAGTGTGACAAGTAGACAGTACCTAGTCGCTCGCTACGCCAGCTATACCCAGTCCTGTAAAGAATACTTTTAAAAAGTACTTGAGTAAATACTCAAATACATTTTTTTTAAGTATTTAAGATACTACTCAAATACTTTAATTGTAAAGTATTTCAAATACTACTCAAATACTTTTTAAATACTTTTGGTTTTTAAAGTGGGTTTCTAATTATCATAATATAAACACATAGGTAATAGGTAATCTATTATCTAATAGTTATCTAATAGTTTTAAAGGGACTATTGTTATTCAATATTCAATAACTTTTTTTAGAAATCTGGTTTTCACAAATCTCTGGGCTTCGGCTAACACAGAAATACAGAATATTAAATAAAACTATTAAATATTATTGTAGCTGACAATAATATTTTTTTCAACCAATTATTTCGAATAAAAATATAATGTTCGAAATAAAAAACCAAAGTATTCAATGCCAAAAAGTATTTAAAACAAAAAAAAGTATTTAAAATACCATTCAAAATACTTCATGCTGAAAGTATTTAAAAAGTTATTCAATACTTAAAAAAGTATTTGAATACTTTTACTTAAATACTTTACAAGATTGGCTATACCTACCAAGTCGGATCGCCAAACTCGAGGTCTTGAGTTACAGATGAAAGTCATTATATCTTATTCCATAATATTATATAATAACCTGACAAGAAGATCTGTGCACGCTTATGTTCTTTAGTAATCGGTATCATCACTATACTTTTCACTTTCCTCATTTGGTTTAATATCACCACATCGAAGACGACCACGGTTGTATTTTTGTTTTATTTGTGTTTTCCTTCAAATAACGACTTATCGATTTAACCATCATATCTTTTCCACCTAATTTTGATCACTCGACAAATTTATTAATAGCCATATTGTGACATAAATTTAACTACCTAATCGACAAAAGTATTCTTAATTTGGGTAGTAAATTATACACACATTGGCCGTAGGTCGCACATTGGTCATTGGCCCGGCAAAGAGAAGGATAGGTCAATTATCAGTTGTAGGTCGCACATAGGACCAATACCATATAATATTATAATATAACCTATTATCTAGGTAGGTATTGTATAATTTTTTAATTTCTAATTAAATGCCTAACAATGTATTTTAAAATATAGAATTTGTAGGTATGTTGACGATAGACAGAAAAAAAACACATATCATTATAAATACATTATTATTTATTATTTCGCTTTGCTATCAGAATCTAAAATGGGCCTCGATCGTTCCCCGAAAATTCAAAATTAATTTAGGTCATCTAAAATAAGCTAGGTACTTAAATTATATTTATATTTATATATATTTGGTAATATTGTGTACTCTATGAACTTAAAATACCTATAATCTAACCTTATAATATTTACATTTGTATTTATATTTATTTTGTTATGTAACCGTTGTTGCTTTATTTAAATAGTATAATACTATTAGTTTAAATTTTTTAATCTAAAATCTATAATTGAAGGTTTTAGAATGTATCCCGAAAAACATTAATGCTTAATATTTATGGCCTACTCATACCCCTTTAAAACGGATATATTATATATTATGTGTGGTCCACGTTTTTACAGTCCAGGTTTTTACTTTCCAGACTTTTATGGTCCAGGTTATAACAGTCCAGTTTTGTCCGGTCTAGATTATTACGGATTTCAAATTTTTAATTTCCAGATTTTTACCGTCCAGATTTTAAATTCCAGAGTTTAATATTCCAGGTTGTTGCAGGTCACTGTGAATACATAATGTTTAATTTCAAACACACGTAAAAAATTAATTTGATTTTCTGAAATCCTTTTTTATTTAGTTAAATATCTATGTCTTAATACATTATATTATAATATATGCCTATTTATTATTATAACATTACCTAATATACCTAGCATAAAAGTACGATTGCATTTTATGATGTTTGATTTTCCAGAGGCGCGTCCTGCAGGATAAAAATTAAAAACAGGCTCGGTTATAAGAATAATTATTTGCTTAAAAATACACAAATTTTTAAGGAAATTTTTTATATATTGTCATAAATCTACTTTGTAGTCAAGCATATTGTGTACATACAGGGTGTAAGCGTGTAACAGGAAGTCTTGACAACTGACAAGTCTAATCAATATTTTGAAAACATTTTTTTATCTATAATTTACAGACAGCGCAGGCGTCAATTTGTAAATCGGTTTTATAGAATATTTAACTGTGTAAATACTTATTTAAGTTATGTATAGTTTGTATTTTGGAATTTTTTGGAATTTTATAATTTTTCTTAAATTCTAAAAGTACAATCTTTTTTAAATAATTTATTAGAAACGTTTAAATATGAACATGTTAAAAACTAAATGATTTTAGTAATGTAATTACTTTTCAAAATAATGAGTTTTACTTCAAACAAATTCTACAATTTAAAAAACAATAAAACACTTGATTTGGATAAATATTTTTACGAGTTTTAAAAAAATCAGATTTACAAATTATGTATTTTTAAATTTTAAAACAGTTTTAACCATATTTAAAAATTTAATTTTCAGTATTAAAAAATAAATATTGATTAGAATAAAAGTTAATCTATATATCAGCTCTTCCTGTTACACACAGGACAGACTGTAGTTCTCTTACCAGACATTCACTCACAAACTTTTTTAATCATCTACTCATATCTCATGTGTTTTATGATCAAAAAAAATTATTCAAAATTGTATAATGGATACATTTTTAAGTGCACCGCAGCACACGTATTTTCACACATTTTAGATCAATGAACAGTGGTAAATCGTAAATGTGTAATTTACTAGGTATTTCGGAATGTCTGATTTAATTTTTTTTTGACATATGATTTTAAATCAAAAAAGTGATTCATAAAGAACATGGTCTAGATTCTAGGCTCTAGAAGCTCATAAATTCAACAATATTTTCGAAATATTGCAATAACACTGCAGAAAGTATGTTTAAATTATTACCACTTTTAGTAGTTTTTATAGTTATGCAAACATAAAAATATTTAACTTTTTGCGGTGTAATGAAATGTGTGTTTGAGTACGATAGTTAACTCTGATTGTGGTTGCTCGACACGGCTCTACATCGATTCTAGGAAACACATACTAATGGTTATTTACTGCTCACGCATAGAGATAGCTTAAATGTGCATGTCATGTGGATTGCCTAAATATTACTCCTTAAAACATGTTATGGAGCCCCTATAACAATAATAATTCATTTAGATACATTTTAACAGTATGTATACATTTTTGTAGGTACCTAATTAAACAAAACAAAAAATAATATAAGATTTGTTACAAACATTAGTCAAAATATTAATTTTTAGTTTTCAGGGTACCAAAGTTTGAGGACTGCTGGTATGTACTAAATCAATAACTGTTTATAATACCTATTTATTCAGTATATGTATACATATTTTTTTGTACATCCTTCTTAAATTATACCTTTTTAGTATAGTGTATGTCAAGTTACTTTTGTAGAATGACAATTGAAAATTATAGTTAAGAAATGTAAAAAAAAGAAAATTATTTTTATATCGAACAAGAAAGTAACGTAAATATTTTTTCTATTTTAAAGGTAAGTAATTTCTTTTATTAGAGTAATTGTAACTTAATCACTTATTAAAAGTGACTTAACCAACACGTATCTATGACCTGTTTTATAGAACATTTATTAATAGCTAAAGATTATATCATAATATCTTCTAGCAGTTATTTTTTGAAAAAATGAGGTTATTATAGGAGTTTAATGTTAATAACTCATGAGGTTCCCTCTATCAATATTTAATTATTTTATATGTTAATTTTTTAATATTAATCTACCTTGATGAATTAAATATACCTTATTTATCATAGTTTTAAATTTAATTTAATAATCTGTTATGATTAATTATTGTTATTAGGTATCTATGCAATTTTGTAAAAATGTTCAATAAGGTTTCAAATCCGTTTATTAGTTATTAAAAAAATTAATAATAATAAAATAATAATATTTTATAACTAGGAACATAATAGCAAAGTCCCTACTTATTTTATAATTTATTTTTAATATACAGTATTGGTATAGTACAACATTTTTATATTTATTGATAATTTTTACTCAAGATAATCAAAATATAATGGGAAAAGTCTTTGTTGGGGAGGGGGAGGGTCGTCTTTTATAACTTTAGGTGTCCACAAGTTTTTAGTGCTCCCTATAGTTGCACCAATGTTAAGCATGTAGGAATTATTGGTAGTTCATATAGTTGCCTATTTTACTCCTTAATATTAACATGAACCATAATAATAAAGCAAAATATAGGCAAATCATATTATACTATCTCAAAAATGATGAACGACAATGATACAAATTTGTACCCCTCTACTTTAGTACAGTGTCCTGTGTTATGGTATATAATATTTGCTTATAACGATTTTATTTTAATTAGTACCAATTTAACAATATTTTATAATTACAAATGCATAATAACAACCTGTAAGGTCCAGGGCTCCGTCAAATATATTATATATCACAAATAAAATATTTAGATAATATGAAGGTTATGATGTCAGATCATTTTTCATTTTTGTCTCTTTGACCATGCACCGACGACATACCAAAATTTGGAAAATTAGACAGATCCAATTTTGTGTTGAGTGTGTGAATTGACCTATTATCCAACTCAATGTTAAAAATATAATCTTTTAGATTTAAAAAGAAAATTGTTTATAAATTTCTAACTCAAAGTAATTTCGAAATTTTCGTGATTTTTCCGTATTTTGAATTTGAATTTTTAATGCTAATAAAAAAAATTGTGACTGAATTTTTAGTTTTTTTCAACCGCAATTAGCACACTTGTATTACGTTCTAGAGCTTTTTGACCCAACGAATAAAATTTTTTATAAAAAAAAAAACATTAAACATTTTGTGTAACATTTACGTGTAATCTTGTTTTAAATTTTCAATTCTTAGATACAAAAATTGAACATTTTATAAATTTTTAACAACAAAATAATACAATATTATTATATTATAATATTATTATCAATAATATTATTGAATCTTAAATTTGATAAATTTTTTCAAAATTCGATCTTTAAATGCTTATAAAAAAAAATTGTGCCTATATATTTTTAATATTTTTCAACTGCTATTGTAACAATATATCAGGAGCTTTGTATTAAATTTATACACTTTTTGGCCCAATGGATAAAACTTAATTGATATTTATAGGAAAAAAAACTAAAAAAATTTAAAACTAAAAATGTCCGTAGACAGCTCAAAAAGAGTCAAAATATTTACAAAATTGAGGTTCCCTCTATCAATATTTAATTATTTTATATGTTAATTTTTTAATATTAATCTACCTTGATGAATTAAATATACCTTATTTATAATAGTTTTAAATTTGGCGCTTTTGAAAACTACTGGAAATTTAAATTTTGACCTCCCCAATGCACCAACGATATTCACTTTCTGATCGAACAAGATACTGAAGTTGAAAATCGTAGCATTATTTCGACTACTTATCGTGTACACAGACACAAAAAAATAAAAAAAACACACATTATTGTAAAATCAATAGGTACATTCATCGTTCCACTCAGAATCTAAAAATTGTGACTGTATTTTTAGTTTTTTTCAACCGCAATTAGCACCCCCGTATTACGTTTTAAAGCTTTTTGACCCAACGAATAAAATTTTTTATAAAAAAAAAACATTAAACATTTTGAGTAAAAATTCCCGTTTTCCCTTAATTTTTCTTTTGTTCTTCACGGCACTTTTGAAAACCACTGGGAAGTTTTTACTTTTGACCCCTCAAAGTACCCATCAGATTCAGTTTCCTATCAGAAAAGATACTGTTGAAGAAAATCCAAGCAATTGGATTCAAGTGATTCTGAGAGGAGGCGTTGTGTAAACCTAGCTACTTGTATATAAAATTTACAAATTTAATAATTGAAAAAAAAAATTTATGAAAATTTATGAAAATAAGAAAATCGTTACGTAAGAAATCGAGTGAATATAAATGTTGTAAAAATATGAATTTCAAACGCTCATAAAAATTTAATTTGACTTGCAAGTAGACATTTTTTTTTTTTTTTAAAAAGGTTGACAAAGTTATGAACAATCTTGTATTACATTTCAAATCTTAGTTGTAAGAAGAAAAATTTTACGAATTATTACTAATAATAATTTGCTAATTTTCGTGATTTTTACATATTTTGTCAATTTTTGAACTTTAAATGCTAATAAACAAAAACTGTGACTAAGGATCTTTAATATTTTTCAAATGTCATTGTAACAATAAAGTAGGAGCCTTGTATTAAATTTTCAAGTATTTTTACTCAACAAATAAAGTTTTATAGACATTCATAGAAAAAAAAACTAATTAAATTGGAAACTGAAAATGTCCGTAAACAGCTCAAAACAAATCAAGATATTTTGAATATTTTTTCATGTATAGAAAATGGAAATATAAACAACCAGTGAAAATTTCATGTATCTACAGTCATTCGTTTTAAAGTTACATCAAAAACCAAAATCAAATTTTCTCGAAAACAGATTTTGGGTAATAATTCCCGGCGCTTTTGAAACTATAGGAAAAATTTACTTTTGACCCCCCAAAGTACCAACTAGATTCACTTCCTATCAAAAAAGATACTGTTGAAGAAAATCCAAGCACTTTTACTGTCCTAAAAGGTAATGACAGATACAAAAAAAAAAAAATAATTAAATAAAAAAAATAAAAAAAAAAAAAAAAAACACACATCATTGTAACACAGTCATTCGTTTTAAAGTTATATCAAAAACTAAAATCAAATTTTCTCGAAAACAGATTTTGGGTAATAATTCCCGTTTTTCACGGCGCTTTTGAAAACTATAGGAAAAATTTTACTTTTGACCCCCCAAAGTACCAACTAGATTCACTTTCCTATCAAAAAAGATACTGTTGAAGAAAATCCAAGCACTTTTACTGTCCTAAAAGGTGATGAACTAAAAAATAAAAAAAATAAAAGAACACACATCATTGTAAAATCAATACATTCATCGTTCCACTCAGAATCTATAAGTACTTATCTAATCCGAACACTGAATACATTGATAACCCCTTTAAATTACGCTCGCATTATTGGCTTTATAGTATTATACAAGTTTAAAATGACCATTGACTATATAAACTAGATAGTTTATTATAAACCAACTAGTTTATATGGTCGAAGAAAATAATATAATAATATAGTTCATAATAATAACCCCGAAAGCCATATAAATATTGGTCTTAACCATAAAAATAAGTCTAACCGGCAGCGCTTTGGCGGCAACTTGGGAAATGTTTTTGCTTCATTAAACGGAAATAATGGTAATAGGCGGGAGGGTGGAAAGTTGTCCGACCTTTTCTTCTAAGACCGTGTCTTATATCATATTTTGATCATTACTAAATAAACAGGCATGATCACTAAAATACCAATTTTTCCTATCACTGCGCATTTTCCCTAGACCTGGCAGAAACAGTAAAATACCTAAGAAGAAAAAATATTTTATAATTCATATCATGACTAAATAAACGATCTACCGGGCGACGACTTATAAGTGAATTATGAATTCATGTTCAAATTTCAAATATTCAATAAATATAAGTACACCATCGGGCATTGTCCATCATTAATAAAAAATAAAAAATATATTAAATAAAGTAGACAATAGAAGTGAACATCATAGGTGGTTCTTCAGTTTATTATTTATATTATGAATTTTTTTATATTTTTCAACTGTGTAGGTATTTTTTTTTTTTTTTTACCTCCTGTAAGCAATAAAGCTTGTGTTGGAGGTTGAGAGCTATAATATTTAATAATAATATATGAGTATAAATTTAGATTGAGTAATGTGAAATATATGGCATCAATTACATATTAATCTATCTATATGAATAAAAATGAATATCTTGAAAACTACTTGTCCGAATTACTTAAAATTGAACACAGATGTTTAGCCGGATTAGGGGAAGGTCAGTAGCTATATGAGGATCGCAAAATATACTCAAAGTCACAGGAAATAAAGATACAAGAATGGTACAAGTGGTGCGCTCTAATGGATTAATATTCAATATCCCTAATAACGTATATAAATTATAATTATAATCTATATAAAGTTGTTATTTCTCCTATAGCAACCATCTATAAACAAAAATGGAAATCTGAAAATACCCGTCAAATTTGAAAAATTGGTCCAGCCGTTATCAATTGATGAAGTAACATTTCAATACGTTTTCATTAACCGTTTTGTATATTTACTTGCCTATCACATTAAACGATGACATTTGAATACAAAATTCTACATATCATCGTCCGAAGGCAAAATAAACAACCAATCACGAGTTAAGCTGTGACGGGTTGACTAGTTAAAAATAAAATCATAAAAGTACAAAAAACGTTTTAGGTTTTACTTAATAACTAAAATATAAGACATAGGTAGGTACATGATAGAACATAATATAAGGTAGTTACTATAAAAGTGAATATCAATTCTAGACATATAATTACAATACAGATGTAATACATATATATACAAAATACAATTAAAAGTAAGAGAAAAAAAATATAAAATATAAAATAAATTTAAATAGGTATCTTATCCCTCACATAGTTAAAAGTATTTTATTAAGATATGAATTAACATTTTTAGTGAAATTTAATCTTAAATATTTTTAATCATTTAGATTTAGTGAATTGAACGATTTAGGTCCTAAATAATCCATGAATTTCTGGCCTATACTTTTTTTTGTGTAATTTATTTTAATATCGTAGGCAATAATTTCTCGTTTATTAGTAATATTTTCCATTAGTGGAAGTTTTTTTAAGGTAAAGCTAATCGTAAATTCATTGTATAACCAACCTACGGATAGAACACCAAGTTCTAGGTAGTTTTTGTTTGAAGATCAAGTTTTATTTGTTTTATTTAGACAGATAAGAATGGCTTTATTTTGCTGCGTGATCAATAGTCTTAGTACATTCTCCGAAGCTCCCCCCCCCATACTGTTATTCCATATTGGCAAATCGATTGATATAAAGACATGTATACTATTCTCATGGTATTATTGGAGATAAAATTTCGTATATTATAAAGTTTGTTTATGACAAACTTGTTGATGGTCCTTAATCGCGTTGTACTGTTTAGTATTTGGATATCTTCTTCTTCTTCTTCTTTTTCTGGCTTTCATAACCCTCCAAGAGCTTTCGCTCGTGAAAAAAAATATATAAAAAAAAACACACATCATTGTAAAATCAATATATTCATCGTTTCACTCAGATTCTAAAATCCATAGTCACAATTTTTTTTTATAAGTATTTAAAGTTCAAATATTGACAAAATACGTAAAAATGACGAAAATTTCCAAATTATTTTGACTTAGGAATTCATAAAAAATTTTCTTTTTAAATCCAAGATTTGAAAATGTAATGCAAGATTCCTCATAAATTTGTCAACCTTTATCAAAAAAAAATCGTTTTTTTTTCGGACATTTTCAGTTTACATTTTTTTTAGTTTTTTTTTCTATAAATATCAATAAAATTTTATTTGTTGGTTAAAAAATCTTGAAAATTTAATAGAAGGTTATTATTATTATGTTTCAAAGGAGATGAAAAAAATCTAAGATTTGAAAATGTAATACGAGATTCCTCGTAAGTTTGTCTACCTTTTTCAAAAAAAAAATGTCTACATGCAAGTCAAATTAAATGTTTATGAGTGTTTGAAATTTATATTTTTACAACATTTGATATTCGTTCGAATTCTCGTGTGATGATTTTCTTATTTTCTTATAATTCAAAAACGTATGACTGTAGATATTTGAAAATTTCAATTTTCACTAAATGTTAATATTTTCATTTTCTATGCACCATAAAATGTTGAAAATATTTTGACTCTTTTTGAGCAGTTTACGGTCATTCTCAGTTTTCAATTTTTTTAGTTTTTTTTTCTATAAATATCAATAAAATTTTGTTTGTTGGGTAAAAAAAGTGAAAATGTAATGCAAGACTCCTGATAATATATTATTACAACAGTAGTTGAAAATATTAAAAATACACAATTTTTTTTTATAAGCATTTAAAGTTTCAAATTTCAAATTTAATAATTATTTTGTAGTTAAATATTTATAAAATGTTCAACTCTTATAGCTAAGGATTGAAAATTTAAAACAGGTTTCCACGTAAATAGATTATATATAAATTACTTTGTTCACAATAATATCATCAAATATGCATAGTAATATTTTACGCTGACTAACCGTCCCCCCCTCAGAATCGTTTTTCGTATACAATGATATTATGATATCATTGAATTCAAATTTAACACCATCCATTACAGTGACCCACTTGTAACCTACTGTACAGCAGAGCGACACCCATTTACCCACCTTTTTTTATTTATTTTTTTATTTTTTTTATTTTTTTTATTTTTGTGTCTGTCATCACTTATTAGGGCAGTAAAAGTGCTTAGATTTTCTTGCACCGTGAAAAACAAAAGAAAAATTAAGGAAAAACAGGAATTATTACGCAAAATCTGTTTTCGAGAAACAAGTGGTTATTATTTGGTTTTATTTTACAACAAATGACCGTAGATACATGACATTTTTACTGGTTGTTTATATTTCCATTTTCTATACATGATAAAATTTTCAAAATATTTTGATTTGTTTTGAACTATTTAGGCCATTTAGGGACATTTTCAGTTTCTAATATTATTAGTTTTTTTTTTCTATGAATGTCAATAAAACTTTATTTGTTGAGTAAAAATACTTGAAAATTTAATACAAGGCTCCTATATTATATTGTTACAATGACATTTGAAAAATATTTAAAATCCTCAGTCACAGTTTTAAAAAAAAAACATAAAAAAATTTAACAAAAAAAAACCAACACTATAAAACCTTCTCTTTAAAACTACCCATTTTCCTAACAATCAAACACATTACATGTATAAATATTAATAAGCAAAATAACAAAACAAATACAAAGATTTACATAACTCATGACAATTAAATACTATTTAATATACACTTAGTATGTACAGAATATTATATATATTATATTATTAATTATTTATAATAAAAATTCTAGTATCCTTTTTTTATTGGATAGTTCAACCAGCACTTCAACAGGAGTAATTGTCAATTGAAACACTTTTGTTGATCGAGAGCATAGCTAGATCATTAAGTCTTCTCTGTTAAAATTAATTACAACATTAATTAATTTTCCAACGGCAGAATCAGAGGTGTATAGGTAGTATTTATGTTACAGGGAAATATTTGAAGGGACCCCCAAACTGAAAAAAAAATTTGGTGGCTTCGCTCGCATTAGATACTTATTCAATCTTACCTATAAATGAAATGTTTCGTGCGAAACCGTAATTTTAGTTTGGTGTGGGCCTGGGGAAACGGAATATGAGGAAAATGCTTTTTTCGGTTTTAAGGGATTTTTGAAAATGTTCGCGTAAGATCGTACAAATTCGTACAAATTCTGAACTAAATATCTGCATAGAAGTTTCATAAAAATAAGTAGTTTTGGAAATAAGGGGGGGGGGGAGTTGGAGAAACGTTTCTATAGCCCCCCACACAAATTCTTGTGTAACTTCCAAAAAAAAATTTGTACAAATTCCGTATTAAATATCGGCCAAAGAAAATTGCAAAAACTAAATATTGGTGGGGGGGGGGGGAAACATACGAGGATATTTTGGTCTTCGATTAACGATAAAAATTTAAAATACTATGTTAAAGATCCGTAAGCAAATTCTTGACTTGTGGTATTATTATATTGTTAAAAATTACAATTAGTAATAATAATTAATATAAAAAAATGAATTGTTTTAAATTTGAACTATTCCTATTTGGTGAATATTTTATTGTGCACAAAAACAATGTGCAGACCCGAGTGGGCCCCCCAACATAAACATAGAAGAGGCAGAATAACCCCTGGGCAGAATAGAACAGAATGAACAAAAATGTCATAGTATTATTTAACGAAGTTGTTTAACATGGTCATTTACGATACTGCTATAAAAATAGAATCTATTTCACCGTATATTGTCGTTTACACAAAATTCAACGATTTTAAAGTAATCGGTTTTTTTCTCCGTTGTCCGATCGAGTCGGTCGAGATAATGACAATATTAATATGGTATTTATGTCCGCACGCAACTAACTGACCGTGTACGATCAAATGTCTATTTTCATTGATATACGTCACCCATAATTTCGTTATGAAATCTTTTTTCGTTATTAGTAAAGTATAGTGTATACTCAATAGTCATATTATTATGACGTATGTTTGTGTATACACAGATGATTAATAATAAGAAATTCATCAATAATATCACAATTTTTTTTTTTTGGTCTTGGGGGGG
>NC_042493.1:105763360-105764670 GCF_005508785.2 Acyrthosiphon pisum
CCCCCCCCCCGTATGTACGCCACTGTACTTATCTATGGTATTAAAAAAAATATTGACCTATAATAGATATCTATAATAAATTCCAAATTAATCATATCACAATATCCATTAGGTACTTATATAACGCGTTATATATCGTTATATATCAACAACAAACCATAATACTATCATAGATATAATATAACAGTATACTTTAGAAGTTTCAAGTACCCACGAATAATATTGTAAATCACAACAAAAAACTAAAATAGTAATTTCGTCCAAATTTGAACTTAAAATGACTATAAAAATAAATTGTGCTTCTGTATAGATTTTTTGGTAACATAATTAACTACTTAGGTACGTGGAATCTTGTTTTACATTTTCAAGCCTTAGATATAAAAGTTGATCGTTTTATGAATTTTTAACTACAAAATAAATATTAACTTTTAAATTTGAATGCTTTAAATGCTTATTAAAAAAAATTGTGCCTATTCACTTTCCCATCGAACAAGATACTGAAGTTGAAAATCGAAGCATTATTTCGACTACTTATCGTGTACACAGACACAAAAATTAAAAAATTAAAAATTAAAAAAAAACACACATCATTGTAAAATCAACATTCATTGTTCCACTATGAATCTAAAACCTAGAATAACTATTTTTAGAGCGACATCCACTTGCCCACCTTTTTTTTTTTTTAATTTTATGCTATATAATATATATATTATATTGTACATCAGTACAGGTAGGTAGGCACCTATTATGTAACTACTTACCATAGATTTTAACAATTGCTATTAACATGTCCATGTCTACATGTTCACATATTTTTTCTGCATTTAGATATATTTTAACTAATATTGATTAAATTCTATCGAAAAATAAAATAAAACGTGGTATTACTATTAATATGGAACTATATTTTAAAATTATTAGATTTTCAGTTTTCTTAAAAAAATCCAATATAGAAACCATATAAAATTTGATGTGGTATTTTTTTAATTTTAAACATTGTTATTACCTAATTTTACTATACCTACAAAAACATAATATTAGTTTTCAACGAAAACAATATTATTTTAATTGATGTTATTTTTTTGTGAAAAACTATAAATTAAAATTAATAGAATGGACTTTATGGTATTTTAATACAAGTACCTATTTAAATTTTGTTAAAAATACTTTTAAAAAGTATTCAAAATACTTAAAAAATACATTAAAAAAATTGTATTTAGAATACCATATAAATACTTGTATTCGAATACTTTACAAGACTGCCCACTTGTCACCTACAGAATCCGCACTGTACAGCAGAGCGACATGCC
>NC_042493.1:105764770-105766744 GCF_005508785.2 Acyrthosiphon pisum
ATTTAAAGTAATTAAATATGACAAAAATTATTATTCTCTTGCAAGAGACCCTCTTATTATTATATTAAATTTAACGTTCGCAGTCATATTATTATTATTATTCTCATTTACCT
This sequence comes from Acyrthosiphon pisum, assembly GCF_005508785.2. Classification (NCBI taxonomy): domain Eukaryota; kingdom Metazoa; phylum Arthropoda; class Insecta; order Hemiptera; family Aphididae; genus Acyrthosiphon; species Acyrthosiphon pisum. Next base: position 105,764,884 of record NC_042493.1, read on the forward strand.
ATGGTAGAAAAAAAAAATATATTGTAATAACTATTATGCAGAATGATGCACCACCTACCAAGGTAAGATTATTATTCTTCTTTCTTTTATGTCCCCCCCTAAGCAATATTGTTATCCAGTAATTGTTTCAGAAATTGTTCCTGCTCGGTGTGTGTGCTGGCTGTGGATGCGGCAGAGGCGTCTGACGGTGACGTATTTGGCCTGACAGCTGCGGCGACAAGGAACCGGACACTGCACACGACCCGTCTTTTCCCGATGGTATGAATATTGATTTTTCCCCTATTGTTCCCCCCTTAATTATGCTCCCTAGATCCGTTTTTTCCCCCCTCACACAATACTGCTAGGTTCACTTCTGTAGTAACGCTGCGATAACTTATGCAATGTCTCCAGACCACATGGTCAAATTAATGCTATTATAGCATAGATATTAGATTCTTTGTAAAGACCTCATGGTCAAATTTATTATATATACTAAAATCTGCGGATTACTTTAATTATTACATTTACCTACTTGGTTAAACAATTATTATATTCTATTATGTCATGTAAAATGCTAAACAATTTATACCTTGGTAGACAGTGACTTTATTCTATTACTTAAATTACACTCATATTATGTATTCCCACTATAGATATTGCCCATAAACTAACATAAATTAAATTATTATATTAAAGAACATAATGCTTATTAAATAAAATTCTCCACCACTAGGTGATCAAAAATTATCAATTCAATATTAACAATTATTAAAATACTCATGATTAAATCACTATTAACCGTAAAATGTAATCTAAAACTTTCAATCTCTTGCAAGCTGTGTCCCCACAATTATTTTATTTGAAATATTAACTATATCCCCCTATGATTATATAAAATCATGATATTTCCCTTGTTATGAGACATATTTCCCTTGATAAAAAATTATTATAAACAATGACGACTGACGTGCTAGGTGGACTAAAGGCTAGGTAGCTTTGCCCCACTTAGGGTCCTATTTTATTATATATTATAAATCATAAACTAAAATTAATTCTTGTGACTGTTTCAAAATTGTTACATTCATATTAACTTTATCATTATTATCTGTCCTAATACACTTAGTTTTTTTTTTACATTAAAATAAAATTACATTCATTACTATTCTATTATAATTAAAATACTATTCTGTTAGATTATAGTTATCTCCCCTACAGTACCATAGGTTGACTAACAACTTATATTACTTTATAGTGACATTACAATTACATTAACATTTATTGTGTACTCAGTACATATAATTGAAAGATTTCATTTAACCTATAATTTGTTTATTAACTGTGTTTCAGTTATTATATTTAAATTAAGTATCACATTATTATTACTATTATATTCTCACTTTATCTATAAATTGGTGCTTAGTATAAAGAGATTCACTGTATAGTATTATCCTAATACTTGGACCAGTGTACCTGCTTTATTGCTTGGAAACAATTTTGCTCATTTTAACCATAATATAATTGTCACTATTCCCTTTAAATATCCCTTTAACGTTATTTTGTTGTGAGTCACGTCACTCTGGACTCTCTATTTAATTCATATTATAAAATATTATCATTATTATCATAATCTCTTAAAAGATTTCTGTTTATTGTTAACAACCTTAAACTATCATTATAAAATTATAAAAAAAAAAAAAAAATATTTCACTATTTTATCATTCCAACTATAATAATAAATTTTTTTTTTGCTCTGCCCACTGTGCTAGCCGGTTTTAACCTACTACCTTTCCCCCCAGTATTGAAAGACTCGGGTGTTTATTCGTCGCTGATCCATGCATAGTGCTGGTCAACGCCAGACCAAACGACCTGATAGGTTTAACCC
>NC_042493.1:105767243-105769295 GCF_005508785.2 Acyrthosiphon pisum
TTTTCTTCATCACATTATAATGGAAGTCATACATAAATGTTTTCGAAACGTCTAAAATTGCAAATCCATACATAAATTGCCTTGTCGAATTTAATTGTTTCCTTATGCTGATGAATGGCCATAAGTTTCTTAGAGTATATAGTTCTGTCTTTAAAATTAGTTTTTGCCATTAATATCCTTGCTTTTTGTTATGAAGAAACCAGTCTTATAGAAGTTCTTGCTCGAACATTCTCCATACATTTACCAAAAACGCTATTAATCAACAACTTCCAGAAATCCTTCTCAAACTCGTTTTTAGCTTGTACTCTCATAGATGTACATAATTGTATGTATGATGCCATCCATTTACTTTGAGAAAAACGGATAGCTCGATGAATTTTTACTACTTTAAGACCGTGTAAAATCGCTTGTTTTAAATTTTTATAATGTACAATATAGTTTTTTTTCGATAATAAAGTAGTTAACAATTTCTCAACTTTTGAATTTGGTGGACATTCGTTAAAAGGTAAAAACGGGAAATCGTTATGATTTTTATGTAGATGTTTAGGATACTCAATATCAACTTCTAATATATATCCAACTTCAGAATCATCAGCAATTTTAGTTACATCTATGTTGAGATCGTCAACCCATTCAAAATCTTTAAAAGGTAATTCTGTCAACATCGACTTCCCATATAAATTCACACAGTCGAGATATGTAATCCATGTGATCGGTTCATTCGAATTATAGTCCAATCCTTCAATATTTGGTATGTTTGCCTTAACATATCTTTTGGTTGATTGGCATATACCACCCCTAATTGATTTTTCAAAGTACAGTAACATGTTATAATCCTTTAACCTTGATAATTTCACCTTGGTATATTTCAGCATACAGTCAAAAGCAAACCCGGGAGCAGTCATATAATGAGCAGGATCTAATTCGAGAGTAGATAGACATAAGTCTCTAAAATTTTCGAACACGTCAGCTAGTATGCTAACATCAGTTTTTAAATAAAAATCGCTATATTCACCCAAAGTCTTTATATCAAATGCATACCATATATTTTCAGCATGCATATAATCTTCATCACAAATTATCTCGTCTGTTAAAGAGTTATAAAATTCTAGCTTTGATGCTAAAAAAGTATCATCTAATTTACTCCAACTATCAACATATTCATAAGGGAAGACTCCTTTTCGTAGAAAATATTTTAAGAGTTTCTCTAAATCTCGGCTTATCTTCAGATAAATTTTTTTCAAGTTTACTTTGTGACTCACTCATAAAACGGAATGTATCAACAAACTTTATACTAAATTTAGGTGCGATTTCTTTGCTAAAGGATATATATTTTTCTGATGAATTAGGAATAACGTGAATATTTTGGTTATCACAACCGAGTTCTCGAATTATGAAATGGCTATCATACGATAAATTATGAAAGAAAATTGGAATGAATGATGGATTAGTTATTTGAAAGTTACATTCGAGACAAAGACATTGCCTATATTTACCAGTAAAATGACAGTGATCTCGAACTTTAATTAAATTATTTTTTTTTTAATGTTTTAAACATTTTTCACATCTTTTAATTCTTTGAAAATGTTTTTCTTCTTTTTCAGTTAATTTATCCATTGGTATGTCAGTTTCGTAAATTGTTTTTAGATTATTCCCGATATCAATCATATTTTCCATACATTTTTTTGCCGCAATTTCACCTCTATAAATAACCACCTTTCTAGGAATCTTAAATTGTTTTACTAGCTCTTTCGGTATAATATCATAGTCGACTTTAACATAAAACCCATAGCTCATAATTTCATGTAAATGTGTAAAATGATTTTTTTTTTTTACAATTCTGAATGAATTCATTAGGTTTTTTAGGAGTTAAAATACATTCGAAGTCTGCATAAATAAGAATTGGTATCCTTTGAGTTTTTTTATAACTTTTAAAATAAATAAAATCATCATCTCCCTCTTCAAACATTATAGGTCTCCCTAGTTGGTTCTTTCTATAATTATGTTGATGTTCAATCAATCCTTTCATACCCCAAAGTTTGCTCTTGCATG
>NC_042493.1:105771647-105772435 GCF_005508785.2 Acyrthosiphon pisum
TAAGCAATATAACATTCATAACATAGAAGCATACTTTTAATTACTAGTGAAGCCGCGATCACACGATAATAGAAAAAAACGCGATAGTTTCTTTACTAGTTAATCGTAGATAGCGTGATAGTAACTATCGTAGAGTTCGTACGGTAACATAACGTTGTTGTGAAATCAACTATCGTGTTTACTATCAACGTGTGACCGCGGCTTTCGAACAATCTCATTGTAAAAGCAACAACATTTATATGATAGAAAAAATAATTTAAATTTATATAAATTATATACGTTTTAGGATATTTAAATATTTTTTTTTTTTTTAAATTAAAACATTTTTTTTTTTTACGTAAGATAATATTACACGTATAATACAACAATCACATTATCAATAGCAAATATTTATAACCAACGAAAGTATTTTAACGTTGATAAAACAAGATATCATACGACTACAAATATACAACTAGATAACCGTAATAGCGTTTTCATCTGACTGCAATAGTGTACACTACACGCAAACACTGATACCATAATCACATAATTTTACACACCGTTAAAATTTACGGTATCGGTCAGTGTGCACCAGTGTACACTATTACAGTCAGATTTTTTGAGGTTAGGTTGCAATAATTATCAATAATAATACTCTTCTTATACTATAAAACGTGAACCCGAGGGCGCAGCCGGTGTCGTAATTCCGAACTGCATAGGGGACACTAACCGCCTATTAATTTATAGGTAGTCGGACGGCAACTGGTGCCCAGGCGTGGCTGAAGAGCCTGGAAGGTGGAAACCCC
>NC_042493.1:105772485-105780179 GCF_005508785.2 Acyrthosiphon pisum
TAGTCCAAGTTATTAAATTATTCAACAGGCGTGAGGGGTGTACTTGTTGTTTCACTTTGATACAACAAGCATCGAGCGCGCATTCAATTATATTATTATATGATATGTATAGGACATTTGTTAATATGAATGTAATATACTGCATTTTGTAATCGTTTTGTTAGTTTCTACAATTTATTTTAGCAACTGTTTAAATACTTTAAATATTTTTCAAAATATGTAGATTATGAACGCAAAATTTTAAATTTAAACTTTTATCCACTTATTAAATTACTTTTTACTGGATTTTACCATACTATAAAAACAAACACCTAATACTTAAATTTTAAAATTAACAATAGGTAGCTGATATAGTGTATTATAATTTTATTTTCTTCCAATTTGGAGGTGACTTTACACTTGCCATAAAAATGCATTATATAATATAACACGTATAATGTATATATTATACTAGGTATATGGATTTTCAATGTTTACAGCCCGTTCACGCGTGTATGGTACATTGGTACAGGAAATGGACTTTGAAACAATGAATCATCTTGGTTGTTACTCATATTATATTCTTATCATTAAATTATTGTTTGGAAAGTAGTCAAGAATCGTTACGATCACACTGTGCAGGTGCCATTATAAATGAGTTTTAATAATTTAAATTGAAACCAGAAAGTTCACAGCAGTATACCTACCTAATTAATAATAATATGAAGTGTATACCTAGCAAGCAGTGTTGGGAAATATCTAGATCTGTACGACCTCTGTCCCCTGCTATAAACAATTTTAAATTATGTATTTTTTTTACCTGTAGACTCAAGTAGGTATCCTGAATATTTCAAAATTAAACATGAAATTATCTCATGTTTATCTGGATAAAATTTAGTATAATTATCTTTATCTGTATCTAGATACAATATTATTACAGTCATCTTTATCTTTATCTAGATAAATTATCAGTTATCTAATCCCAACACTGCTAGCGAGTAGCGGCTAGCACTAAGCCGTCAGACCCTGAATTTTGGTTATGATACTTGTGCGAGAGTAGGTACAATAAAATAACTACAATAGTATCAGATTTTCATTTCTCATAAGCACTTTTGTCTTTTAATATGTTAAAACTGTTGTGTATAACAGTTTACCACATTTCAATATAATATACTCTAATACCTATATTAGATATATAATATATATAGGATAACAGTTATTTGACCTACATGTTTTTATTATTATATACTAGATATAGTAGGTAGCATATACTACCCACCTTGCTTATGTTTATGCAGTGGCTTGTATAAAAAATATAGAATTTTTTCGCGGTACTGTTATTATACATTTTTTAATATAATCTATGTTAATTCTAACCAATACTGCACACAGTAGCTACTAGTAGGTACCGTTTTTATCGAATTGGTAGGAAACCAATGAATACTCAAATATGATTATTCATAATTAGGCCATCCAGGTTTAACATCCAGTTAATGCCCTAAACATTTCTTAAAAAATATGTCACAAATGAGCCGGACAAGTTGGGACTTATGGGTAACTTTTAAAAATTAAATATTTATTTTTAGAAAAGGAAACTGTTTGAGATACAAAAAATATTAAATTATTAAAATTTTTTTTAAGTTTTTTAGTTTTGATTTTCTGCAAAACGTGTCTTTTCCGGAAATGATACGTTTTGAAGAAAAATATAGTTATATGTAGTTCTTTTTGTAAGTTTTTTTCAAATCCTATTATTTCCATTAATTTAATTTTGTGTAGATTTTATAAAAATATTACAATAATTTTTTTCTATACTTTACATCAAGTTTAAATATGTTTTAGATATACAATAAGCACTTGGGAAATATTTATTTATATCAAACTCAATAAAACAATAAAACAGCTTTGTTAAATTTAAAATTTAGTTTATCAACATACAAGGTTCTTTATGAGATCACACTATGGTATATAGTATTGTATATAATCCACCATAAGCTTGGCTCGCTTAGATTGCAACATAGCTTCTAATAGTTTAAATTATTATTTTATAACTTAGGAGTTAGTAGGTAATATTCATGACAAGTTAATATAATTACATTTTAAAGTACCTACCTACGTTATTTTTGGCATGGAAATAATCCGAAATATGGTATTATGAAGTTTAATTATTAACGCGATAACACAGCTATTAGTAATATCACAAAGAAGCCAAGAGCAGCTATCATGAACTTTGGCGAGAATTTACAATCATGTGGATATCCGATATGGGTGGGTTTATCATAATATAATTTTTTTTATTTTATTTTAATATAATTGTTCTATTTATAATTGTCGGTTTTGTACTAAACAACATCATATTTTAATACGAATTAATAAAATAATTTTAATTTTAAAGGATTAAACCATTTTGGTATTAACACGTTTTGAATTAAATGTAGTTAATTGCTATATCAATAACATGGGTAATAACACGTTTTGATGTAAAATGGAAATAACACGTTGTCAATTAAATTATGGATATACTACGTTTTGTACAAAAATGAAAAATATGACCTATGATTTAGTACAGGAAATAGCACGTTTTGAAGGAAAGTGGATATAGAACGTTTCGGAAAAGAAATCTATTGGAAATAACACGTTTTTAAAAAAAAGTAAAAGTTTAAGCTTAATTTCATCTGGGAAAGAGTACGTTTTGACAAAGAATAATAGTTTTAATTGATTTATCGCCATTTTTTCCGTTAGAATCGATGTATTACTAGATTTTATTGAAAATGGAGATAACACGTTTTGCATAGAAACACCTCAATAAATTACGAATCGTAGCTAATAACAGAAATACCTCTCTGTGTTTTGCCTATTTCTGCATATTTGACGATTATTAGGTAGGTACATGTTAACGCAAATTTCAACAAAATTGTATATATAATGCATATTATTTAAGTGAAATTTTTGAGATGGGAAGACGGTGTGAAGAAAGAAGTGGAAAGGATAGAGCCTGATGTCAAATGGAGAGAAGTAGCGGAGGACAGAGATAGGTGGCAAAGTTTAGTGTTTTCAGGATGGTCTTAAGGGCCGAAACTAAAGAAGAAAAAAGAAGATTTAAGTGAAATTAAATTATATACCGATTTCGAAATCTAATAAAGATGTAAAACAATGTTTCGTGAGTAGAAAATTTTAATATAGGTACCTACATAATAAAATATGTTCTCGACCACGTGTTTATCAGTTTTTGGGAAATAAAATAACATTTATTTTATCGCTGTTAACATGAAGTGAACTGTATTGTTCATAATCTTGTTAAGCAACTATTTATCACTAAACAAATTATTTGTTTTGCTTATCAAATGAACCATTAAAATGTGTGATTTTTTTTTACTGGTTATAGATAGGTACTATTATACTATAATATGAAAATACTTTATACTATATAAAATTTTTGATCAAATAGGTATTTTTGATTGATCTACAATCTACACTCTATACTATATTAAAAGAAAATGATAAATCGAATCAAGAAAAATATTTGTTGTAGCACAATACTACATAATGTGTAAGACAAATAAAATCTAAGTACCTACCTACCTACCTATAGGCATTTAAACATAGAACAACGCGTTGACGTAAAAATATGTATAAGAAGTTTTTATACGAAACGTTTTTTTAAAACAAATAACATAATATAGTTCCTACATTTTAGCAATATTCCATAAAATTACAAGAAAAATATTGAGTTAAGTTAATGAATTAATGAATAATTGTATTAAATAATGTAAAAAGTCAAACGAAATATTAGCCCCGATAAAGTGGTGCATATCAAGGATGGGTATTAACGAGTTAAAAGTTAAAACTAAGTAATTAACTCGTTACTTTCTTTTCAAATTAACTTTTAACTCAAGAAGTTACTTTTTTTCTAGATTAACGAGTTAACTTCAAGATAATTTTATTTCAAAAGTTATTTTTCGTCAGAAAAATAATGCAAATTTTTGAATGGGTTTGAAAGTTTAACTTTGATGTATCATTTTAAATTTCCCCAGTAATTTTCTTGAGCGTAAAAAAACCTATCTAATAACACACATATTATATGTGTCTGGGATTTTTCTTTTTTCAAATTGTCAAAATTTAACTTTATACTAAGTTAAGTTACTTTTTTTTCAAAGTCAACTATTAACTTAACAAGTTAACGAAAAAAATACGAGTAACTTTTAACTAGACTTAACTTTATTATTTTAAAGTAACTTAAATTAATGAGTTAAAAACAATCCTTGACTTGCCCAGCAACGGTGCATATTGTAATGCTGTGCAATAATTAATAAAGACGATATTTCAATAAAATACCAAATCCAGTATAATATACAGGATGATTTTTTAAGCATGCTCATTCTCATTTTTCCCTTTAAAAGTACATATTTTATTCATATTATCATTTTTAGAATTGTTGAGCATATCTAAAATTCTAAACACCATATCTCCAAAGTTCTGATAAATTCCGTTCAACTTAAGGAGTGTCCTGTGGCGATACATACTTCTAATTTTCAAATAATATGCCCCCTGCCTTTTCTACTACAAATCATTTAGCGAATGGTTTTCTTGAAATTGTTGATGTATCTATATCAAAACTAAAAATACTAATGAATAGTTTCTGAGTTGTAAAATGTTTATTCTAAGAATAATAATCTTTAAAAATGGTTTTTAAAAAATATAACCTTTATGTAATAGGTGTTAAATGTAGAATTTATTATACTTGGATTATTCTTCAAAATTATTTATATTGATAGGTCAATTTTAATTACAAGCATTTTAAAATCGTCTAAACCTCTATATCTATTTAACCCATTGCTATAGCCCATAAACCATAGATGTAATATCCTTAACACACAAGGATATATAATTCAAAAACTACTCGCATAGATTTTGATTTTAGATACATTAAAATTCTCAAGAAAAAAGTATTTCTTGAATCAAGGAAAAAATCCGTTCCTATTTAAAAAAACAGAAGTTTTTATTGTGTCAGGGTCACCCATAGGTGGTAAAAAATGTCATGTATTCGAAATATGGTCTTCAAGTGTATTTTAATATTCCAAAAAAATAGAATTTAAATTTATGTATAATTTAAGAAAAAAATGGTGCGGGCTGGCTTAAAAAATCACTCTGTATAGAACAACATATATAGATATATAATATATATATTATATTATTGTGGCTTACTTCGAATAGGTATGTAATTTATCTAAATTTCACTATCCGATTCTGTATAACGGTAAAGTAAAGATGTAAAATGTATAAGCGTTTCCTGTTATACATTTGAATTTCTCAGAATTGTACGTTCATCGACCTTTATGGCTTTATGCATTTGATTAGTTCCTAAAGACTAGAGCATTATAAGTTGGGTTCAGCAACATTGATATGAACGAGAAAATAAAATAAATACTTCATGCAATTTATATGGATATGATTTATTTTATTGAATGGTCTTGGTTTTAATTTTTTAATATTAAATGTATTGATGTTCAAAAACGGATAATGACCTTTACAGTGTAATTAATAATAATAATTAACGACTACCTATGTGCCAAATATACAGTTAATTTTTAAAGTTTCAATTAATTAGATAACCTAAAGTGTTAATCTATTGCATCGTGCAACAAGTTTATAAAATAATATAACGTTTTTTTAGTGGCTATTAAAAAAGTGAAATGTATATGCATAAAAATAATGATGCAGATAAAAAAGAACCACTCACTTTTATATTATATTCTTATATATGGGATATGAATTTCAATTCTTTGTCAAATTTATTTTGATTTATAAGTAAGTGTTAAAATATAGTGATAAACAAAACTCAATTTATAAACAAAATTACCTCCTCGGGATTAATTTCGTAGTTTTTCCATAATTTTCAATCTATTTAAGATGGATAGTATAAGTATAGTAGTAAGTATAGAGGTATTTTGGTATATTAGTATTAATGCATTCATATGAGTCTTTGTTGAAGACATTTACGACGCCAAAATATAATTCCAAAAAATAATAATACCTAATTTTAATTTTGTAATATATTATACTTGTTCAATATATTTTATACAACTTATTTCTAGATTTATACGCTGTTAAATTATTTTATTATTTATTATACACAACGAATATGTAAGTTATTATAATATTTTTAAAATAATCATTAATAAATTAAACTAAGAAATATAAATTGTATTACTCAAAAATCAACAAATATTAATAACCAATATTTTGTTAAAAATTTGGTATTCATAAGCTGTTTAAACAGATAAAATAAATTCTAAACTTTTTTCAAAAACAATGAAATCCTAGCATTAAAATGTTTGATATATTTATAACAATATTCATAATTGAGTGTAGTAATTAACGTTAACGTTCAAAAAATGTTCGTTGAAAATTATATAAATTGGTATTTTATTTAATAGACTAAAAATTGTTTGTTTTTTTCAAAAACAAAACTTATGTAAAGTTGCTTTGTCCCAAAAAGCTTCGAGTAGAAACCGTCGATCATTATAATAGATAATAATGTATTATTATTCCATTCTTCAGAGTTCTGACGTATTATTATAGAGTTTGTATTATAGTAATAAAATTAATATTGATGTTACAAAGGACGAACATAAAATAAGCTAACTCGGATAAAATATTGACCTGCATTACTTAGAAACTATTTTATAAAAATTATGTTGGGTTTTTTAAAGATACTCGGAAATAACATTGACAATATTAATACTATAATGATTAAGACATTACAAAATATTATTTTATGTTTCTAAATAAAATAGTAAAAATAGTATACAAATTAATTTAAAAAATAAGTATTTTATTTGTATTAGAATGCCCTATTGGTAATAAATACCTACTGAGTAAACACTATAAAGACAATAATTTAAAAATGTTATCATGGACAGTATTGACTAATTGTTATCAGATCTAATAACAAACAACGGTGCAATACAACTGTACATGTACAACATCTCAAGTCCATCCTATACGAAAAAAAAAGTGACCTTAAACGGAAAACGGATCTTTGATCAATGAGCACGGGATATGCACGTATTCATACTAACCTTTAAACCTAATCAACATAGTTACAAAGTACACTGTGTCTCATTTATCATTTTGTGCTATGGTAAAATACTTATTATATAGTTGGTAGGCGATTTCTACACACATCGAACAACACTGAAAGCCAGGAATAAATCGAAAAAAAAAATACAACGCGAAGAGTATTATAATATATTAATATTATTATGTGGTGTCAGCTTTTGCAAATCCACCACATCGTTTGTATAATTTTTCAACCAATTTGGAAAATCCGGTGAAGAAATTGATTAGAATGGTGCGCCGAAGTTCAAGGGCAGGCAATAACCGTATATTCCATCATATACATTATCAGTAACTAACTGGGCGCCGAGTCTTGGAGGGGACTTGATTATTGTTGCCTATATAAGACAGTCGTTTGGTCTTGACTGATCAGTGCACGAATTTGTTTGCTGAATAACTATTGTTATTATTATAATATTATATCGTCGTCGTAATCGAAAAACGCCATCACCATGAACGGGAAAAAATGTCTTGTGTTTCGCGGGTCGTCTTCATTGGACAGGTTAGACAATTTATTCAAACACACTGCTTTCATTTGTAATAATTTATTTATGAGTTTATTATTTTTTGTTTCGATATTTTAATATCCGCTATTTTTG
>NC_042493.1:105780829-105791840 GCF_005508785.2 Acyrthosiphon pisum
ATAGTTGCGTTAAAATGTTAATAGAACAACATTTCCGCGGCCAGAAAAACTCTAAGAGAATGTTATAAAAACATTAAAAAAAGGTACTTAGAACCATCTGGAAATGGTTATAAAAACAACAAATTTAATTTTTTAACATTACTGAAGTATTATTAAGAACGTAAATTTGCTATCTGGGAGGTAGTTATTACTGCGTCGCGGTCGCTATTAAAATATCATTAATATTTTCGTCGTAAAAAAGAACCATCGATCTAGTTGATTTGTCGAACGTTTTTCATTATTTAGGCGTATATTAAAAGCACTTTGGATTGCAGTAAAGAAAAAAAAAAAAAATAATATTCTTCATTGTGGCTTGCCTGTTGTTGTAGGTATTCCTACATTGAAAGCAAATTGAATCGCACCAAGCAACCTAATAGTGTGTGTGCGCTTTATAATTTATGCACAGATATACTACGTTACCATGTACATACAACAGATAAGTAAATGCATTTTATTTATTGAAATACATGGTAGTTGCAATTCCCGCATGTAGGCTTGAGTGCACAATTATATACGCACGCGCGTGGGTCATAATATTATCGTTAAAACAATAATAATATACCATCTTCAGCATATAGGCGCAAATAGGGGAGGGGGACTTTAGGGGCTATGCCCCCCAAAAATGTCCATAGCCCTCCCAAACATTTCCTACATTTTCTTTTAAGCTTATTCGATATTATCAAAGTAAGGCCCTATTAGCCCTATTAGCCCCCCCCCAAATCTCAAACGCTATTTACGCCTATGATCTACAGACTATATTCTACATAATAATATTATTATCATTATTTTATAAAGTATAGTGTATTATTAGTGTTGTCCGCAGACACATTCAAATGTGTATTCGATTAATGACTCGAATATGAAAACAGTAAATAAAAAGAAGTGTTTTTTTTTCACTGCTGATTGTAAATTATGTCGCATTTAAAATTTGCAGTACGACTTTCAATTTTCTAATAATGTGATAAGTAATAATCATATTTTGATTTTTGAGTAAAAGTCACTGAACAATAAGTAATAACTATATAATAAATATATAATAAATATATATATGATATAATATCATTGTATAAGAAAAACGATTTTGAGCGGTGACGATATGTCAGTCTAGGTATAACTGTATAAGACATAATATTATATAGTCTATAGTATTAAAAAAAAAATTGTCCTATAATAGGTACTTATAACAAATTCCAAATTAATCATATAACCAGCGGCGGATCCAGAGGGGTGGCGCAGGGGGCGCCTCCACCCACTCAGCCCGTATTTAGTTGTAAATAATGTTTCCATAAAATAATAATTGTGTAAGACAGACAGTACGATGTTTTTTTAAACCTCGAATCGCCGGCCACGACGGTTATAAAATTATTATATAATATTATCTACATTCAGCATGTTTATTTTTGCTATTATTGTGATTAATATTTATATTAAATCTAAAAATAAATTTTACATTCAAAATATTTTCATGCAACGCGCTACACCGTCAGCACGCCGTTATGGCGTTATCGTCCGATCGTCGTTATCGAAATATAATATTGAACTAGCTATCATTTTTCAATAAGTTAATACAAAACATTAAACGACTTATAAAATAGAAATGTAGTTAAGATGAACGTAACAGAACTCAGAAATGATAAATTGGTAATACATTTATAGTTAGTATGTAGTGTTAACTACTCTCATCTTTTCTCGCACTATTTAAATGTTGCTGGTGAGTAAGCGCGACGTGAGGTTCCGTCGTTCCGTGACGTCTGCTCTTTCCTTCAGCCGTACACAGCTCCGCTCGTAGTCCACTTTGTGGTGGAGTAAATATCCTCAAGATATTCGTATCCCACTTCTGACTTACTGTTAACTACTCTCAGCAGCTAACAGTGGGTATAATTAATAAACACTTTTAATTATAGTAAACTCTAAAACACACTTTATTTTAATTGTAAATAATAATAAGTAACGGTCTGGCCTCAGGACAACCCGGTCGAGAACGCTCTCCGACGCAGGTCTCCAACCAACTGCCGCAGTGCACAAATACAAAACACATATACAAATCCGGGAGGGGTGGGAGGAAAAGACCCAACCATATCCGAGCACCTCTTATGGAGTATTTAACAGTAGTATTTAAAGAATATTCATTTATTATTGTCATTATACAATTTTAACTTCAACTGAATTAAATGGTTTAACTGCAAAAAATCGGAAGACCAATATAATTAAATGTCCTCAAAATGTGCGCCCCCCCTCAGAAAATTTCTGGATCCGCCCCTGTATAAAACAATATCCGTTAGGTACTTATAACGCGTTATATATCAACAACAAACCGTGGTACTATCATAGATATATAATAGTAGGTATACTTTAGAAGTTTCAAGTAGGTAACCACGAATAATATTATACAATCACAACAAAATACCTAAAATAGATATTCCAGGTTTTTTAATACGTAATTTCGTCCAAATTTGAACTGTGTAAATTTATTTTTTAGATTTTTTGGTAACAAAATAAATTACTTACGTGGAATCTTGTTTTAAATTTTCAATCCTTAGATAAAACCATATTAAGATTCCATCTCTACAATTACGCAAGGAACAATTATAATTATTATATTATACTACTACCTGTATCAACATAATTTATATTCGTACCAGTAGCGTAAATTGGGCTGAATTGTTAGGGTTGTAATAAGTTTCTAGGTTGGACAGACTTTTCGGGTCTTAGCCTCCCACAACCCCCTTCCCCCATAAAATGTTTTATTGTATTCTATATTTTACATTACAATTACATAAACTCAACAAAACTATTTTAACCTTAAAGGCTTAACCACATATTGTCATATTGTATCTATTGGTAATTGGTATATATTATGAATATGCACTATAATTAATAGGGTAATAATTACTATTACTGACTACCTTCAATAAAATATGTATAATTTTCTTAAAGAATATATGAATACATAAAATACAACAATTCTTTTATTTAATAAAATTTATATAACAGCTGCCATTTAGATTTTTACAATATGTACTATTTATATTTGTATTTGTATGTTTAAATACATATTTAACACTTTTATATTATACGAATTAACCAAAACATTAACTACTATTTATTTATTGTAGGTAAATAGATACAGAATTATCACTTTGAATTAAGTTAGAAGTATTTAATGAAATAACCTGAAATATTTAGTGATATTAAATTAATATAAATAATATAAATATACTTTCAATAAATTGTATATGAATATATGATATGAAATTAATTAGTCATTATATTTAGTTACCATTTTTAATCTTTTTCCTGGGATCTTTCTGTAGATAAGCTAACATTTTTCTCAGCATTTGTATTAGTATTTTTCTAATATTCAGGTACAACAATTAGTACCAAAATAATACAAAAAATATATACCAAAATAAATTTAAATAGCTCAATAATATAATATTACCTTAATAATTAATTTAAAAATTAACTTACAGATCAAATATAAATTGTTTTATCTGTCAAAATCGTAGTTTTAATATAATATAAATCAGTAATATATTTGAAAGGCAGTTTTAAACTTAATACATACTAAATATGTGTACTAAACAATTATACGAATTCAAAGAAAAAATAGACACTTATTTTAGACTTTTTGCTATTTTTACAATAAATTTATCCATTTTAGGAAGCTGTCGAAACACATTTAATTTTGAATCTTTCGCGGATAATAAATAATTAATACAAGTGTCAAAAATAAATGCATATATAAAACAAACAAATAATAATTTTAAACTATGAAACACGTTTTCACTATCGGCTGCCGTTGAGACTCGATGAGTCCGCTGATCACAATAAAATATAAATATCCAATGGATATTATACCAATATGGATATTATACAAATTGGTATGATAATAGAAAATGGTTAATAACAAAGTTATAAATAAATGTGGAAATTATATAATATTTTTTTTTTTTTATTGATCTTTGTGTAGCTTCGGCGACATAGGCCATTAGCTTTATACATAATTTTGTTAGTGTCTTTTTAATTTTTGGCTTACAATTTGGTTACAATAATTGGGGGGGGGGGGGGGGGAATTGTAACTTATGACTAGATATTTTGTTTAAATACATTTTTCTATTCCGGTGTTCTTTAGGAATGTTACGATTCTCTCGGGTTGACAGTCAGGTCCTATTGCTTCGTACATGTTGGCTTGTATGTCTAGTTTTTCCCTTGCTTCTTCGGTTGATCGGCATTCAGTTATAATATGTTTTATTGAGAGGGTAACTCCGCATGTGGTGCATTCTGTTGGTGGTTGGTTCTTCATAAGGTGGCCGTGTGTGATGTGGCTGTGTCCGATTCTTAGTCGGATTATTATTATTTCTGTCTTTCTTGATGTTTCGTGTTGTGGCCAGGGATTTATATTTTGTTTAATTTCACGTAATTTTGTGTTTTGGTTTAGCCAGTGACTGGTTATGTTTAGGTTGTATATGGTGAGTTTCTTTAACGTGTTTGATTTTATTACATAATTTGTGTAGATTTTTTCAGACTTATATGCGGTAATGATTAATTCTGAGCATATTGTGAAGAATTCTTGAATTGAAGGGTCGGTGTTCTGTCTGAATAACATTTTATCTGGTGCTGGAGAAAAGAAGAAATTTATTTTTTTTTTTTTGTCAACGAAAGATAGTTGTTTTAATTATTCTGTTTGTGATTTGGTGTATGTGTGGTCATTATTGTGTGCTGGTTCTTATGTTCTTGATTGATATTTTGCTTATATTGTTTATGTAGTGAAATATGCATTTTGTATAGTGTATGTCCGTAACGGGATCATGAGAATAGGTATTGTTGTGTGTTAACTTGCAGGTTAAATTATGTGTTTCAGTTAAATTTAATAGTCTTCCTTCTTTGTGTATTTTTCCTAGTTCTATTTGTGTTATTATTTGTTTGGTTTGTATATTGCTGATTTGAAGGTAAAAAATTCCGTTGTTGTGCAAATCATAGCTTCTGATGCTTAGAATGGTGTGTTTTATATTTAATCTGTTTAAGATTTCCATATCAGTTTGACCATTCCAAGTGATGATAACTGGAGTTTTGTCCTTGGATCGTGTTTTGTTTATTATTTCTTTTGTTGCGTCCATTGTTTTTAGAAGTATATTTGTTATAAACGTTTGTGGGGTGATATTGTAATGTGTAATGTATATTCTACCCATTTCATTGGGTATGACTCCATTCTGGAATTGTGTTATTTCTGGTGCTTTTATTATGAAAAATCCATATTCGTAAAATGTATGTACCGCCATGATGCGACCGAGGTTGTTATTGTTAACAGTCTTGTGAGATGTTTTTTATCCATTCGTGTTTTGGGGTTAGTGGGTCTATAATGCATGAGTCATTGAAGTATAGTGTTAGTTTTCTGTGAAATCTTTCAGAATATTTCTTTGAGATAAAATTTTGTTTGGAATTGTTGAGGTTAAAGTAAGTATCATAGTATAAATTTTGGTTTTGCATATTGAATTCTTGGGATGACTTTGGTATTCTTTTGAGTTTTCGTCGGTCCTTGCCTATGTGTCCCGTCATTATTAAGAATATTGGGTCATTTAGAAGATCAGCCTTTATTATGAAACTGGCTGATAGTGCAATTATGTCAATTATTTTTTTTAGTAGGTGTGATGATTTTAAATCTGCTACATGCCATAGTTGGGTGGTGAGGCAAATAAATATTTCTGATAAAAATATGGCTCTTCGGTAAGTCTTTTTACTGATGCCTAAGCTGTTCGCTGTTTTTTCTAGATGTCTTAATATTGTTAATGCATTGTTGATGTCAGAGGTGTTTTCGTTCAAACACATTATGTAAGTGTTATTTATGTTGTCAGTGTATATTGCATGTTTGATATTATTGTATCTTTTACCATGTGTTATAGATAATTTTTCTTTAAAACAGTGTATTATTGTTAGATTTTTGTTGTTACGTATCGTTGTGTAAGTTGCATTGTTGTTGAAGTGTCTTTCAATGTTTGTTTGATGTACTAGTGAATGTGTGTTGAATGTTTGTCTGAGAGAGAATCGTAATGTTTAAAATATTAAAAATATCTACATGATTTCGTAGTCATACATCACAGACAGTAAAGTATATGAAATAAATTATAAATATATAATAATACGAGAGTAGATAAAATTGTACGTAAAAACGTAAAGTCGAAATGAAGGAGTTTTACAATAAAATCACAAGTCAAATGAGTAATTCGGAAGTTAATAAATGTTATTATTATTATTTTCCTTCGTCTCTATTAACAATCATTGTACTAAAACTGTTATAGAAATACATAAAGCCAAAATAGCGATATTAAAATATCGAACAAAAATAATAACTCATAAATAAATTATTACAATAAAAGCAGTGTGTTTGAATAAATTGTCTAACCTGTCCAATGAAGACGACCGCGAAACACAAGACAATTTTTCCGCTCATAGTGATGGCGTTTTTCGATTACGACGACGATATAATATTATAATAATAACAATAGTTATTCAACAAACAAATTCGTGCACTGATCAGTCAAGACCAAACGACTGGCTTATATAAGCAACAATAACCAAGTCCCCTCCAAGACTCGGCGCCCAGTTAGTTACTGATAATGTATATGATGGATGTGGTCGATTTTCAAAAGCTGACACCACATAATAATATTAATATATTATAATACTCTTCGCGTTGTATTTTTTTTTCGATTTATTCCTGGCTTTCAGTGTTGTTCGATGTGTGTAGAAATCGCCTACCTATTACCTATATAATAAGTATTTTACCATAGCAACAAATGATAAATGAGACAAAGTGTAGTTTGTAACAATGTTGATTAGGTTTAAAGGTGAGTATGAATACGTGCATATCATTGATCAACAAACCGTTTTCAGTTTAAGGTCATTTTTTTTTTCGTTTATTATGGACTTGAGATGTTGTACATGTACAGTTGTATTGCACCGTTGTTTGTTATTAGATCTGTTATTAGTCAATACTGTCCATGATAACATTTTTAAATTATTGTCTTTAAAGTGTTTACTCAGTAGTAATATATTACCAATAGGGCATTCTAATAAAAATAAAATACATATTTTTTAAATTAATTTGTATACTATTTTTACTATTTTATTTAGAAACATAAAATAATATATTGTAATGTCTTAATCATTATAGTTTTAATATTGTCAATGTTATTTCCGAGTATCATTAAAAAACCCAACATCATTTTTATATAATGGTTTCTAAGTAATGCAGGTCAATATTTTATCCGAGTTAGCTTATTTTATGTTCGTCCTTTGTAACATCAATATTAATTTTATTACTATAATACAAACTCTATAATAACACGTCAGAACTCTGAAGAATGGAATAATAATATATTATTATCTATTATAATGATCGACGGTTTCTACTCGAAGCTTTTTGGGACAAAGCAACTTTACATAAGTTTTGTTTTTGAAAAAAACAAACAATTTTTAGTCTATTAAATAAAATACCAATTTATATAATTTTCAACGAACATTTTTTGAACGTTAACGTTAATTACTACACTCAATTATGAATATTGTTATAAATATATCAAACATTTTAATGCTAGGATTTAATTGTTTTTGAAAAAAGTTTAGAATTTATTTGATCTGCTTAAACAGCTTATGAATACCAAATTTTTAACAAAATATTGGTTATTAATATTTGTTGATTTTTGAGTAATACAATTTATATTTCTTAGTTTAATTTATTAATGATTATTTTAAAAATATTATAATAACTTACATATTCGTTGTGTATAATAAATAATAAAATAATTTAACAGCGTATAAATCTAGAAATAAGTTGTATAAAATATATTGAACAAGCATAATATATTACAAAATTAAAATTAGGTATTATTATTTTTTGGAATTATATTTTGGCGTCGTAAATGTCTTCAACAAAGACTCATATGAATGCATTAATACTAATATACCAAAATACCTCTATACTTACTACTATACTTATACTATCCATCTTAAATAGATTGAAAATTATGGAAAAACTACGAAATTAATCCCGAGGAGGTAATTTTGTTTATAAATTGAGTTTTGTTTATCACTATATTTTAACACTTACTTATAAATCAAAATAAATTTGACAAACAATTGAAATTCATATCCCATATATAAGTATATAATATAAAAGTGAGTGGTTCTTTTTTATCTGCATCATTATTTTTATGCATATACATTTCACTTTTTTCAAGAGCCACTATAAAAACGTTATATTATTTTATAAAATTGTTGCACGATGCAATAGATTAACACTTTAGGTTATCTAATTAATTAAAACTTTAAAAATTAACTGTATATTTGGCACATAGGTAGTCGTTAATTATTATTATTAATTACACTGTAAAGGTCATTATCCGTTTTTGAACATCAATACATTTAATATTAAAAAATTAAAACCAAGACCATTCAATAAAATAAATCATATCCATATCAATTGCATGAAGTATTTATTTTATTTTCTCGTTCATATCAATGTTGCTGAACCCAACTTATAATGATCTAGTCTTTAGGAACTAATCAAATGCATAAAGCCATAAAGGTCGATGAACGTACAATTCTGAGAAATTCAAATGTATAACAGGAAACGCTTATACATTTTACATCTTTACTTTACTGTTATACAGAATCGGATACTGAAATTTAGATAAATTACATACCTATTCGAAGTAAGCCACAATAATATAATATATAAATTATATATTTATACATGTTGTTCTATACTGAGTGATTTTTTAAGCCAGCCCGCACCATTTTTTTCTTATTAATTATCTAATTATATATCCTTGTGTGCTAAGGATATTACATCTATGGGTTATGGGGTATAGCAATGGGTTAAATAGATATAGAGGTTTAGACGATTTTAAAATGCTTGTAATTAAAATTGACCTATCAATATAAATAATTTTGAAGAATAATCCAAGTATAATAAATTCTACATTTAATACCTATTACATAAAGGTTATATTTTTTAAAAACCATTTTTAAAGATTATTATTCTTAGAATAATCATTTTACAACTCAGAAACTATTCATTAGTATTTTTAGTTTTGATATAGATACATCAACAATTTCAAGAAAACCATTCGCTAAATGATTTGTAGTAGAAAAGGCAGGAGGAATATTATTTGAAAATTAGAAGTATGTATCGCCACAGGACACTCCTTAAGTAGAACGGAATTTATCAGAACTTTGCAGATATGGTGTTTAGAAATTTAGATATGCTCAACAATTCTAAAAATGATAATATGAATAAAATATGTACTTTTAAAGGGAAAAATGAGAATGAGCATGCTTAAAAAATCATTTCGTTCGCAAAACGTTTCGTATAAATACTGCTTATACACATTTTTACGTCAACGCGTTGTTCTATGTTTAAATGCTTATAGGTAGGTAGGTAGGTACTTAGATTTTATTTGTCTTAAACATTATGGAGTATTATGCTACAACAAATATTTTTCTTGATTCGATTTATCATTTTCTTATAATATAGTATATAGAGTGTAGATTGTAGATCAATCAAAAATACCTATTTGATCAAAAATTTTATATAGTATAAAGTATTAAGTATAAAGTATTTTCATATTATAGTATAATAGTACCTATCTATACCCAGTAAAAAAAAATCACACATTTTAATGGTTTATTTGATAAGCAAAACAAATAATTTGTTTAGTGATAAATAGTTGCTTAACAAGATTATGAACAATACAGTTAACTTCATGTCAACAGCGATAAAATAAATGTTATTTTATTTCCCAAAAACTGATAAACACGTGGTCGAGAACATATTTTATTATGTAGGTACCTATATTAAAATTTTCTACTCACGAAACATTGTTTTACATCTTTATTAGATTTCGAAATCGGTATATAATTTAATTTCACTTAAATCTTCTTTTTTCTTCTTTAGTTTCGGCCCTTAAGACCATCCTGAAAACACTAAACTTTGCCACCTATCTCTGTCCTCCGCTACTTCTCTCCATTTGACACCAGGCTCTATCCTTTCCACTTCTTTCTTCCCACCGTCTTCCCGTCTCAAAAATTTCACTTAAATAATATCCATTATATATGCAATTTTGTTGAAATTTTCGTTAACATGTACCTACCTAATAATCGTCAAATATGCAGAAATAGGCAAAACACAGAGAGGTATTTCTGTTATTAGCTACGATTCGTAATTTATTGAGGTGTTTCTATGCAAAACGTGTTATCTCCATTTTCAATAAAATCTAGTAATACATCGATTCTTACGGAGAAAATGGCGATAAATCAATTAAAACTATTATTCTTTGTCAAAACGTACTCTTTCCCAGATGAAATTAAGCTTAAACTTTTACTTTTTTTTAAAAACGTGTTATTTCCTATAGATTTTTTTTCCTAAACGTTCTATATCCACTTTCCTTCAAAACGTGCTATTTCCTGTACTAAATCATAGGTCATACTTTTCATTTTTGTACAAAACGTAGTATATTCATAATTTAATTGACAACGTGTTATTTCCATTTTACATCAAAACGTGTTATTACCCATGGTATCGATATAGCAATTAACTACATTTAATTCAAACGTGTTAATACCAAAATGGTTTAATACTTTATAATTAAAATTATTTTTTTAATTCGTATTAAAATATGATGTTGTTTAGTACAAAACCAACAATTATAAATAGAACAATTATATTAAAATAAAATAAAATAAATTATATTATGATGAACCCATCCATATCGGATATCCACATTCCACATGATTGTAATTTCCCGCAAAAGTTCATGATAGCTGCTCTTGGCTTCTTTCTGATATTACTAATAGCTGTGTTATCGTGTTAATAATTAAAATTCATAATACCATATTTCGGATTATTACCATGACAAAAATAATATAGGTAGGTACTTTAAAATGTAATTATATCAATTTGTCATGGATA
>NC_042493.1:105791940-105793908 GCF_005508785.2 Acyrthosiphon pisum
AATTAAGCTTAAACTTTTACTTTTTTTTCAAAACGTGTTATTTCCTATAGATTTTTTTCCTAAACGTTCTATATCCACTTTCCTTCAAAACGTGCTATTTCCTGTACTAAATCATAGGTCATACTTTTCATTTTTTTACAAAACGTAGTATATTCATAATTTAATTGACAACGTGTTATTTCCATTTTACATCAAAACGTGTTATTACCCATGTTATTGATATAGCAATTAACTACATTTAATTCAAAACGTGTTAATACCAAAATGGTTTAATCCTTTAAAATTAAAATTATTTTATTAATTCGTATTAAAATATGATGTTGTTTAGTACAAAACCGACAATTATAAATAGAACAATTATATTAAAATAAAATAAAAAAAATTATATTATGATAAACCCACCCATATCGGATATCCACATGATTGTAATTTCTCGCCAAAGTTCATGATAGCTGCTCTTGGCTTCTTTGTGATATTACTAATAGCTGTGTTATGGTGTTAATAATTAAACTTCATAATACCATATTTCGGATTATTTCCATGACAAAAATAACATAGGTAGGTACATTAAAATGTAATTATATTAACTTGTCATGAATATTACCTACTAACTCCTAAGTTATAAAATAATAATTTAAACTATTAGAAGCTATGTTGCAATCTAAGCGAGCCAAGCTTATGGTGGATTATATACAATAATATATACCTATACCTATAGTGTGATCTCATAAAGAACCTTGTATGTTGATAAACTAAATTTTAAATTTAACAAAGCTGTTTTATTGTTTTATTGAGTTTGTTATAAATAAATATTTCCCAAGTGCTTATTGTATATCTAAAACATATTTAAACTTGATGTAAAGTATAGAAAAAAATAATTGTAATATTTTTATAAAATCTGCACAAAATTAAAATAATGGAAATAATAGGTTTTGAAAACAACTTACAAAAAGAACTATAACTATATTTTTCTTCAAAACGTATCATTTCCGGAAATGACACGTTTTGCAGAAAATCAAAACAAAAAAACTTAAAAAAAAATAATCAAATAATTTTATATTTTTTATATCTCAAACAGTTTCCTTTTCTAAAAATAAATATTTAATTTTTAAAAGTTACCCATAAGTCCCAACTTGTCCGGCTCATTTGTGACATATTTTTTAAGAAATGTTTAGGGCATTAACTGGATGTTAAACCTGGATGGCCTAATTATGAATAATCATATTTGGGTAATAATAATAATAATAATAATAATCATATTCATTGGTTTCCAACCAATTCGATAAAAACGGTACCTACTAGTAGCTACTGTGTGCAGTATTGGATAGAATTAACATAGATTATATTAAAAAATGTATAATAACAGTACCGCGAAAAAATTCTATATTTTTTATACAAGCCACTGCATAAACATAAGCAAGGTGGGTAGTATATGATACCTACTATATCTAGTATATAATAATAAAAACATGTAGGTCAAATAACTGTGATCCTATATATATTATATATCTAATATAGGTATTAGAGTATAATATTAAATTGAAATGTGGTAAACTTTTATACACAACAGTTTTAACATATTAAAAGACAAAAGTGCTTATGAGAAATGAAAATCTGATACTATTGTAGTTATTTTATTGTACCTACTCTCGCACAATTATCATAATCAAAATTCAGGGTCTGACGGCTTAGTGCTAGCCGCTACTCGCTAGCAGTGTTGGGATTAGATAACTGATAATTTATCTAGATAAAGATAAAGATGACTGTAATAATATTGTATCTAGATACAGATAAAGATAATTATACTAAATTTTATCCAGATAAACATGAGATAATTTCATGTTTAATTTTGAAATATTCAGGATACCTACTTGAGTCTACAGGTAAAAAAAATACATAATTTAAAATTGTTTATAGCAGGGGACAGAGGTCGTACAGATCTAGATATTTCCCAACACTGCTTGCTAG
>NC_042493.1:105812262-105814662 GCF_005508785.2 Acyrthosiphon pisum
TTGTTCGTACGATTGTTTATAAGTTACAGTTTATTTTATTGATATCATTTTTGATTAATATGAATAATCATTAAACATTAATACAGATAAACGGTGAACTTGTTCAGGTGTATAGTAGGTGTCGATTGACGATTGTTACCTTGTCATTGAGTTGGTCACTTTATTAATGGATGTGTTAAATTTGATTCAATATTGATGAACTATTACGTAGATCACCACGGCCCCACACATTTGGAGTTTTTGAACATTTTCTTTAGCAATATTTAGAACGTAATTTGTGTGAATTTTTACGATCATTATCAACATTTTTACGGTCTTGGTTTTCCCATATTTTAACAAAAATAATGTGTAGGGCTGGGATGGTATGATTTCAGCCCCACCTAATGTTAAAATTTATAAATTCATAGTCACAACTACACCATAATTTAGTATGTATTTTGTACCTATGAATTTGTACGACCATTTTTAAAATTTGTACGATCATCGTTCGGCTGCAATATAAAATACTTAATGTCACAAATATTTAAAAACGCCGTCAACCCAGCCCCACCCATCAGCTAAATGTCAGTGTTTTCAAATTTTTTTCGTACCATATTTGTAGGCGGGCTTCAAGAGTAACCAATCTGTACCTCAAATGTCAATACAATTATACAACAACCTAAGGAAAATAATGATCTAAGACTTAATGATATTTTTGTTGCGTTATCTTATGTAACACAAACACTAGTAAATATTACAGTGGGAATGGACAAGTTAGAAACAAAACATACTAAGTCCAAAAACACCAAACAGAAAAAGAAATTATCTATACACTTAGAATCATTACATGGAGCGCCAATGGGCTAGTATACAGCGTAAACAGGAGCTCGATCCTGGTCCAGGACTAGATTACCAAGTTTGCCAGAAAACACGAGAAAAGACTAGTTGATAACTCTCAAGTCATTAGGCTCTCAAACGCCAAAGACCATATTACTTAGTTTAAATTATTAGACTAAGGCTGGGACCTCTCCGCTGGGAGGTGATAACCCAAACATGTTTATTTTTGTATATATTTACTAAATATTTATTCATTAATTTATTAATATTTATGTATACTTCTTAAATTTATTGTTAAAGGTCATTAGATCATTATAATAAAAAAGCCTTCGGGTGGTTAAAAAAAAAAAATATTCGTAGGCAATAATATCTTTTTTTATTTCTTACAATTAATTATAATGCAAATTGTTAAAAAAACGTTGCGACTCCAAAAAATCACGATTTCAGTTTTCGAAAAATTGAAATATCAATATAATAATAAATTGACTAATTTATATTTTGAGAACCAATGTTTAACTTTGTTTAGAAGCTCTGGAATTATTATAATATTATATAATTTTCACATTTATTTATAATTTTGTTATTAACCATTTTCTATTATCATGCCAATTTGGATAATATTCATATTGGTATAATATCCATTGGATATTTATATTTGATTGTGATCAGCAGACTCGAATCTCAATGGCAGCTGATAGTGAAAACGTGTTTCATAGTTTAAAATTATTATTTGTTTGTTTTATATATGCATGTATTTTTGACACTTGTATTAATTATTTATTATCCGCGAACGATTCAAAATTAAATATGTTTCGACAGCTTCCTAAAATGGATAAATTTATTGTAAAAATAGCGAAAAGACGAAAATAAGTGTCTATTTTTTCTTTGAACTCGTATAATTGTTTAGTACGCATATTTAGTAAGCATTAAGTTTAAAACTGACTTTCAAATATATTATATTAAAACTACGACTTTGACAGATAAAACAATTTATATTTGATCTGTAAGTTAATTTTTAAATTAATTATTAAGGTAATATTATATTATTGAGCTATTTAAATTTATTTTGGTATATATTTTTTGTATTATTTTGGTACTAATTGTTGTACCTGATTATTAGAAAAATACTAATACAAATGCTGAGAAAAATGTTAGCTTATCTACAGAAAGATCCCAGCAAAAAGATTAAAAATGGTAACTAAATATAATGACTAATTAATTTCATATCATATATTCATATACAATTTATTGAAAGTATATTTATATTATTTATATTAATTTAATATCACTAAATATTTCAGGTTATTTTGTTAAATACTTCTAACTTAATTCAAAGTGATAATTCTGTAACTAGTTACCTACGTTAAATAAATAGTAGTTAATATTTTGGTTAATTTGTATAATATAAAAGTGTTAAATATGTATTTAAACATACAAATACAAATATAAATAGTACATATTGTAAAAATCTAAATGGCAGCTGTTATATAAATTTTATAAATAAAAAGAATTGTTGTATTTTATGTATTCATATATTTCTATAAGAAAATTATACATATTTTATTGAAGTAGTCAGTAAGTAAT
>NC_042493.1:105814762-105822975 GCF_005508785.2 Acyrthosiphon pisum
ACTTAACTTAATAAGAAATCTCATTTGTATTACTTGCAAAAATTGGTTCTAAAATAGTTTTACATAGCATTTATTATTAATTATGAATAATGCACAGATATAAACTACTATTATAGTATGTTATGTAATATAACTGTTGAATAATGACGATTTATTATGTCAATATGCATAGGAGATGCGAATTATTTATTTAATTTTATAATATGGCCCATACGGGGAAGTCCCACGCCCGTATACGATTTATGATTTTACGAACGCCGAAAGAGCCTTTACAAAAAATAGAACTAGAGATACCCCTCCATACATAGAGTATACTCTATGCCCACCATAGGTCCTATGGGTAAACAGGGTTTAACATCATGTTGGTTTAAGGGCTCGTTCCCTATGTTCAGACTTCAGATCATAGGTAAACGTAAACCGAATATTATAGAATATTATATTATTATATTATGTAAAAATATATTTAAATATATATATTATTCATATATTCTGTGTTAAAACTATGGAATACAGCATTTGTGTAATATACCAGTAGAAAGGGAAATGGTTACTTTGTACTCATATAGTTATATGATAATCAAAATTTCTTTAAATTTACTAAATAATTTAATACTACATAATAGTACTACAGTACAAAATACAAATTAAGTAAATTTGATATGTCAAATACGTTTTTTTTTCATTATTCAGAATCTTTTTTTTTGTTTGGGATAATATGATGTTACCAACTTATCTTTAGCATGCTTGGAATATTGTCTAATTATGTAAATATTGTAATATATTATGTAATATATTGTAAAATACAAATTTATTTTAATTTTCAATTATTTGTATAAATTTAAATTTTGAGGAAATACCTTATATAAATATCTAGATAAAAATTATTTTATCTATCTAGATAATTTTTTTTTATCTAAGCACAACACTGATTATATCATCATTATGACATGATCATAACTTAAAATAAAATGTTCTCTTATTTATTGTATATAGTATATACTTATGCAATGTACATAGTATACATGATACAAATGTACTTAACATAATAACAATAATTGTATATATCTACTAAAAACAATTTAAAAACATACTAAAATTGTTGTTAAGGTTCATAATAATTAAAGTTAACCATGACGAGTTGTTTAAAAGAGTTTTTTCTTGATATTTATATCTAATTTTGAAAATGTTCCATGAAAGTTATACTTTAGTTATTGATTAATAATAATGTTCACTGCTAACATAAATTTAAACATATAGTATCTAAGCAGTACTCTCAAAAGTTCGACTTTATAGCAGGTATTAAAAAAAAAATTATCTTTTTTTTTATCTAGATAAAAATGTATTTATCTTTAATCTTTATCTCGATAGATTTGAATTTAGTTATCTTTTATCTTTATCTAGATAAATTTTCATCATATTATCTTCATCTTAATCTAGATAAAAAAGTACTTATCTAATCCCACACTGCCTATTTTACATATATATTATCACAACTTTGGCATTTGCGAGTGACGTTGGCGAAGGGGTGAACATTTTTTCGTAAGCTTTCATGACCCACACGTGATTAAAATAATATTAACTATATGTTATAGGCATTCGAAGAAATGTTTGAAAAACTAAGTCCAAAATGGTTTGCCCCTCGTGTTTGGGTGAGCTCAAACTGCACCCACCGACAAGTATATTGCTACCACGGGAACGTGATGCCGCCGTGGTGTTGCGGCTGATGCACAGTTGTATTCGTGGCCGGGGCTGCACCAGGTGGTTTGCCTTTTGAATTTTTGAGCGTCACAAGAGGCGTCAGCTGAACCCTAGACCGGAGCTTGAAGTTGCACCGACAGCTACGTCAATCTTCTGTTGCCGGGTGGAGTATCCCAGCCGGCTGCTGCCATTGTTACCATTAGTACCACCTGCTCCACCTTCCGAACTTGCACCACCACCACTACTTGTACCGCCTCCTGAACTTGCACCATTACTTGCCCCTTCGTTCACGTAGTCGGCCGTTGGCACGCTTCCGTCGTCATTGTCATCAGGTGGCTTGACCCATTCGCCGTCGTAACCGATAACCTCCGAGGGATTTTCGGGCATGAAGCCGTCCTTGTACCGGTGCCGGCTGACCAACCGTCCAGGACCAGCTTCCACGCTGGGGTTGAACATCTCGAAAAACGACTTGAGCACAGTGTCCATGCTACAGTCGCACTGGCGCTGCAACATCGTCCGAGAAGGAGAAAAAAAATGTCATTAAACCCGTTATGTCTACCGACCGTTTTTTGAGTTATATATATTTCATATAAAGAGAAAAAATATCATTGTTTAAACATTCGAACCCGTAATTATGTTCCATAGGTACCTAATTAAATGTATTAGTTATTTTGACATTTATAGAATATTATCTAATACCAGTAATACCTATAACGAGTATAGTACCTAATTGCAAAGTCAAGTAGGTTTGAACGGATAGAATTGATGAATATTATATTATTATATGATATGTATAGGACATTTGTTAATATGAATATATACTGCATTTTGTAAACGTTTTATTAGTTTCTACAATTTATTTTAGCAACTGTTTAAATATTTTACATATTTTTCAAAATATGTAGATTATGAACGCAAAATTTTAAATTTAAACTTTTATCTACTTATTAAATTACTTTTTACTGGATTTTACCATACTATAAAAACAAACACCTAATATTTAAATTTTAAATTAACAATAGGTAGCTGATATAGTGTATTATAATTTTATTTTCTTCCAATTTGGAGGTGACTTTGCACTTGCCATAAAAATGCATTATAAAATATAACACGTATAATGTATATATTATACTCGGTATATGGATTTTCAATGTTTACAGCCCGTTCACGCGTGTATGGTACATTGGTACAGGAAGTGGACTTTGAAACAATGAATCATCTTGGTTGTTACTCATATTATATTCTTATCATTAAATTATTGTTTGGAAAGTAGTCAAGAATCGTTACGATCACACTGTGCAGGTGCCATTTTAAATGAGTTTTAATAATTTAAATTGAAACCAGAAAGTTCACAGCAGTATACCTACCTAATTAATAATAATATGAAGTGTATACCTAGCAAGCAGTGTTGGGAAATACCTAGATCTTTACGACCTCTGTCCCCTGCAATAAACTATTTTAAATTATCTATTTTTTTTTACCTGTAGACTCAAGTAGGTATCCTGAATATTTCAAAATTAAACATGAAATTACCTCATATTTATCTGGATAAAATTTAGTATAATTATCTTTATCTGTATCTAGATAACAATATTATTACAGTCACCTTTATCTTTATCTAGATAAATTATTAGTTATCTAATCCCAACACTGCTAGCGAGTAGCGGCTAGCACTAAGCCGTCAGACCTGAATTTTGATTATGATAATTGTGCGAGAAGAGGGTACAATAAAATAACTACAATAGTATCAGATTTTCATTTCTCATAAGCACTTTTGTCTTTTAATATGTTAAAACTGTTGTGTATAAAAGTTTACTAAGTTAACTTTTAAAAATTAAATATTTATTTTTAGAAAAGGAAACTGTTTGAGATATAAAAAATATAAAATTATTTGATTATTTTTTTTAAGTTTTTTTGTTTTGATTTTCTGCAAAACGTGTCTTTTCCGGAAATGATACGTTTTGAAGAAAAATATAGTTATAGTTATTTTTATAAGTTTTCTTCAAAACCTATTATTTCCATTATTTTAATTTTGTGTAGATTTTATAAAAATATTACAATAATTTTTTTCTATACTTTACATCAAGTTTAAATATGTTTTAGATATACAATAAGCACTTGGGAAATATTTATTTATATCAAACTCAATAAAACAATAAAACAGCTTTGTTAAATTTAAAATTTAGTTTATCAACATACAAGGTTCTTTATTAAATCACACTATATAGGTATATATTATTGTATATAATCCACCATAAGCTTGGCTCGCTTAGATTGCAACATTGCTTCTAATAGTTTAAATTATTATTTTATAACTTAGGAGTTAGTAGGTAATATTCATGACAAGTTAATATAATTATTTTAATACATTATAATTAAAATACATTTTAAAGTACCTACCTATGTTATTTTTATCATGGAAATAATCCGAAATATGGTATTATGAAGTTTAATTATTAACACGATAACACAGCTATTAGTAATATCACAAAGAAGCCAAGAGCAGCTATCATGAACTTTGGCGGGAAATTACAATCATGTGGATATCCGATATGGATGGGTTTATAATAATATAATTTTTTTTATTTTATTTTAATATAATTGTTCTATTTATAATTGTTGGTTTTGCACTAAACAACATCATATTTTAATACGAATTAATAAAATAATTTTAATTTTAAAGGATTAAACCATTTTGGTATTAACACGTTTTGAATTAAATGTAGTTAATTGCTATATCAATAACATGGGTAATAACACGTTTTGATGTAAAATGGAAATAACACGTTGTCAATTAAATTATGAATATACTACGTTTTGTAAAAAAATGAAAAGTATGACCTATGATTTAGTACAGGAAATAGCACGTTTTGAAGGAAAGTGGATATAGAACGTTTAGGAAAAAAAATCTATAGGAAATAACACGTTTTGAAAAAAAGTAAAAGTTTAAGCTTAATTTCATCTGGGAAATAGTACGTTTTGACAAAGAATAATAGTTTTAATTGATTTATCGCCATTTTCTCCGTAAGAATCGATGTATTACTAGATTTTATTGAAAATGGAGATAACACGTTTTGCATAGAAACACCTCAATTACGAATCGTAGCTAATAACAAAAAATACCTCTCTGTGTTTTGCGTATTTCTGCATATTTGACGATTATTAGGTAGGTACATGTTAACGAAAATTTCAACAAAATTGCATATATAATGGATATTATTTAAGTGAAATTTTTGAGACGGGAAGACGGTGGGAAGAAAGAAGTGGAAAGGATAGAGCCTGGTGTCAAATGGAGAGAAGTAGCGGAGGACAGAGATAGGTGGCAAAGTTTAGTGTTTTCAGGATGGTCTTAAGGGCTGAAACTAAAGAAGAAAAAAGAAGATTTAAGTGAAATTAAATTATATACTGATTTCGAAATCTAATAAAGATGTTTCGTGAGTAGAAAATTGTAATATAGGTACCTACATAATAAAATATGTTCTCGACCACGAGTTTATCAGTTTTTGGGAAATAAAATAACATTTATTTTATCGCTGTTGACATGAAGTTAACTGTATTGTTCATAATCTTGCTAAGCAATTATTTATCACTAAACAAATTATTTGTTTTGCTTATCAAACGAACCACTAAAATGTGTGATTTTTTTTTACTGGGTATAGATATGTACTATTATACTATAATATGAAAATACTTTGTACTTAATACTTTATACTGTATAAAATTTTTGATCAAAATGGTATTTTTGATTGATCTACAATCTACACTCTATACTATATTATAAGAAAATGATAAATCGAATCAAGAAAAATATTTGTTGTAGCACAATACTACATAATGTCTAAGACAAATAAAATCTGAGTACATACCTACCTACCTATAAGCATTTAAACATAGAACAACGCGTTGACGTAAAAATGTGTATAAGAAGTTCCTACATTTTAGTAATATTCCATAAAATTACAAGAAAAATATTGAGTTAAGTTAATGAATTAATGAATAATTGTATTAAATAATGTAAAAAGTCAAACGAAATATTGGCCCCGATGAAGTGGTTCATATCAAGGCTGGGTATTAACGAGTTAAAAGTTAAAACTAAGTAATTAACTCGTTACTTTCTTTTCAAATTAACTTTTAACTTAAGAAGTTACTTTTTTTCTAGATTAACGAGTTAACTTCAAGATAATTTTATTTCAAAAGTTAATTTTCGTCAGAAAAATAATGCAAATTTTTGAATGGGTTTGAAAGTTTAACTTTGATGTATCGTTTTAAATTTCCCCAGTAATTTTCTTGAGCGTAAAAAAACCTATCTAATAACACACATATTATATGTGTCTGGGATTTTTCTTTTTTCAAATTGTCAAAATTTAACTTTATACTAAGTTAAGTTACTTTTTTTTCAAAGTCAACTATTAACTTAACAAGTTAACGAAAAAAATACGAGTAACTTTTAACTTGACTTAACTTTATTATTTTAAAGTAACTTAAATTAATGAGTTAAAAACAATCCTTGACTTGCCCAGCAACGGTGCATATTGTAATGCTGTGCAATAATTAATAAAGACGATATTTCAATAAAATACCAAATCCAGTATAATATACAGGATGATTTTTTAAGCATGCTCATTCTTATTTTTCCCTTTAATAGTACATATTTTATTCATATTATCATTTTTAGAATTGTTGAGCATATCTAAAATTCTAAACACCATATCTCCAAAGTTCTGATAAATTCCGTTCTACTTAAGGAGTGTCCTGTGGCGATAGGTACATACTTCTAATTTTCAAATAATATGCCCCCTGCCTTTTCTACTACAAATCATTTAGCGAATGATTTTTTTGAAATTGTTGATGTATCTATATCAAAATTAAAAATACTAATGAATAGTTTCTGAGTTGTAAAATGTTTATTCTATGAATAATAATCTTTAAAAATGGTTTTTAAAAAATATAACCTTTATGTAATTGGTGTTAAATGTAGGATTTATTATACATGTACGTAATGTAGGATCTATTATTTTTGATACGTCAATTTTATTACTAGCATATTAAAATCGTCTAAGCCTCTATAATATCTATTTAACCCATTGCTATAGCCCATAACCCATAGATGTAATATCCTTAGCACACAAGGGATATATAATTCAAAAACTACTCGCATAGATTTTGATTTAGATACATCAAAATTCTCAAGAAAAAAACTATTTCTTGAATCATTAAAAGGAAAAAAATCCGTTCTTATTTAAAAAAACAGAAGTTTTTATTGTCTCAGGGTCATCGATATGTGGTAAAAAAATGTCATGTATTCGAAATATGGTCTTCAAGTGTATTTTAATATTCCAAAAAAATAGAATTTAAATTTATGTAAAATTTAAGAAAAAAAATGGTGCGGGCTGGCTTAAAAAATCACTCTGTATAGAACAACATATATAGATATATAATATCTATATTATATTATTGTGGCTTACTTCGAATAGGTATGTAATTTATCTAAATTTCACTATCCGATTCTGTGTAACGGTAAAGTAAAGATGTAAAATGTATAAGCGTTTCCTGTTATACATTTGTATTTCTCAGAATTGTACGTTTATCGACCTTTATGCATTTGATTAGTTCCTAAAAACTAGAGCATTATAAGTTGGTTCAGCAACATTGATATGAATGAGAAAATAAAATAAAAGCTACATGCAATTTATATGGAAATGATTTATTTTATTGAATGTCTTGGTTTTAATTTTTTAATATTAAATGTATTGAAGTTCAAAAACGGATAATGATTTTTACAGTGTAATTAATAATAATAATTAACGACTACCTATGTGCCAAATAAACAGTTAATTTTTAAAGTTTTAATTAATTAGATAACCTAAAGTGTTAATCTATTGCTTCGTGCAACAAGTTTATAAAATAATAGAACGTTTTTATAGTGGCTCTTAGAAAAAATGAAATGTATATGCATAAAAATAATGATGCAGATAAAAAAGAAGCACTCACTTTTATATTATATACTTATATATGGGATATGAATTTCAATTGTTTGTCAAATTTATTTTGATATATAAGTAAGTGTTAAAATATAGTACTAAACAAAACTCAATTTATAAACAAAATTACCTCCTCGGGATTAATTTCGTAGTTTTTCCATAATTTTCAATCTATTTAAGATAGATAGTATAAGTATAGTAGTGTAATATTCTCGTCGTTAGGGCTGGTCAGAGTAATATTCTGATAGCCGTTTAACCACGAGTATATTATGTTTTTGTAGGACGCAAGGCCACTTGCGTTGATGATAAAGATGTTGACAGGGTTGTTATTAAATAAATATAGACTGATGAAATATTCTATGTGGTTTATTAAAATGTTCTTCAGTAAAATTTACTAAGTCCAAATAATTGAATTATTACACAAAGTGTCGTGAAGTGCTCGTAGTGCAGTGGAGAAACACGTCTGATACAGGCCGTCTCCGGTCTGTTTTTATAAGGGCCCAGGCTCTCTACCTACCCCCGGGTCCATCGTCT
>NC_042493.1:105823025-105830682 GCF_005508785.2 Acyrthosiphon pisum
AATTTTAATTTTGTAATATATTATGCTTGTTCAATATATTTTATACAACTTATTTCTAGATTTATACGCTATTAAATTATTTTCTTATTTATTATACACAACGAATATGAAAGTTATTATAATATTTTTAATAAAAAATAATTTATAAAATAATCATTAATAAATTAAACTAAGAAATATAAATTGTATTACTCAAAAATCAACAAATATTAATAATCAATATTTTGTTAAAAATTTGGTATTCATAAGCTGTATAAACAGATAAAATAAATTCTAAACTTTTTTCAAAAACAATTAAATCCTAGCATTAAAATGTTTGATATATTTATAACAATATTCATAATTGAGTGTAGTAATTAACGTTAACGTTCAAAAAATGTTCGTTGAAAATTATAAAAATTGGTATTTTATTTAATAGACTCAAAATTGTTTGTTTTTTTCAAAAACACAACTTATGTAAAGTAGATTTGTCCCAAAAAGCTTCAAGTAAAAACCGTCGATCATTATAATAGATAATATAAAATTATTATTCCATTCTTCTGAGTTCTGACGTGTTATTATAGAGTTTGTATTACAGTTATACAATTAATATTGATGTTACAAAGGACGAACATAAAATAAGCCAACTCGGATAAAATATTGACCTGCATTACTTAGAAACTATTATATAAAAATTATGTTGTGTTTTTTAAAGATACTCGGAAATAACATTGACAATATTAAAACTATAATGATTAAGACATTACAAAATATCATTTTATGTTTCTAAATAAAATAGTAAAAATAGTATACAAATTAATTTAAAAAATATGTATTTTATTTGTATTAGAATGCCCTATTGGTAATAGATACCTACTGAGTAAACACTATAAAGACAATAATTTTAAAATGTTATCATGGACATTGTTGACTAATAACAGATCTAATAACAAACAACGGTGCTATACAACTGTACATGTACAATATCTCAAGTCCATTCTATACAAAAAAAAAGTGACCTTAAACGGAAAACGGTTTGTTGATCAATGAGCACGGGATATGCACGTATTCATACTCACCTTTAAACCTAATCAACATAGTTACAAAGTACACTGTTTCTCATTTATCATTTTGTGCTATGGTAAAATACTTATTATATAGTAGGTAGGCGATTTCTACACATATCGAACAACACTGAATGCCAGGAGTAAATCGAAAAAAAAATACAACGCGAAGAGTATATATTAATATTATTATGTGGTGTCAGCTTTTGCAAATCGACCACATCGTTCGTATAATTTTTTAACCAATTATTTGGAAAATCCGGCGAAGAAATTGATTAGAATGGTGCGCCGAAGTTCAAGGGCAGGCAATAACCGTATATTCCGTCATATACATTATCAGTAACTAACTAGGCGCCGAGTCTTGGAGGGGACTTGGTTATTGTTGCCTATATAAGCCAGTCGTTTGGTCTTGACTGATCAGTGCACGAATTTGTTTGCTGAATAACTATTGTTATTATTATAATATTATATCGTCGTCGTAATCGAAAAACGCCATCACCATGAACGGAAAATTGTCTTGTGTCTCGCGGTCGTCTTCATTGGACAGGTTAGACAATTTATTCAAACACACTGCTTTTATTGTAATAATTTATTTATGAGTTATTATTTTTGTTCGATATTTTAATATCGCTATTTTGGCTTTATGTATTTCTATAACAGTGTTAGTACAATGATTGTTAATAGCGACGAAGGAAAATAATAATAATAATATTTATTAACTTCCGAATTATTCATTTGACTTGGGATTTTATTGTAAAACTCCTTCATTTCGACTTTACGTTTTTACGTACAATTTTATCTACTCTCGTATTATTATATATTTATAATTTATTCCATATATTTTACTGTCTGTGATGTATGACTACGAAATCATGTAGATATTTTAAATATTTTAAACATTACGATTCTCTTTTTCTGACGAGCCTATGTCTTAAGTATTTAGTTTTAGCTTATTCGTTATTGTTAATATATGAAATGTATTTAAGCTCCTAAATAACTTTATAGGCCATGTCGGCTGCAACCGGTACTACTTCTGAAGTCGGAGACATTAAAAAAGTTGCTGAACAAATGTTACAAACTTTTGTGTCTGTTGCCAATCACTTAGTGAGAATTACCCCTAACTCTGCTGATGCCCAAAAATCCATTGAAATAGTTAGAACTATTTTGACTAAAGGATTCACAGACGTAAGAATAAATAATAAAAATTGTATTACCTACGTTGTTTTATTTATTCAAATTTATTTTTATTTTCGAATTGAATTAACTTTTACAGATTGAAATCGAAGTTAATAAAATGAAGGATATCGTTCGCAAAAACACTGACCCGAAATTGGTTGAAAAATACGATGAATTAGAAAAGGATTTGAAAAAACATCTTAGTACTGCCAAAGACGTGTTCGTAGATAAAGTCGTCAAACCCATCGGCGAAAAGGTAGAATTAAAGAAAATCACCGAAAAAGTTATCAAAACTACCAAGGATATGGAAGTATGTTTACATATTATTATAGAAATTATATGTTATAACCAAAATCATAATTTAACCAACACATAGTACATTATAGTAGTATAGGTGCATATTATATATATAAAACCATTTATTGATATTTTGAAAACATTAATTTTAGTTTAATAATTGGTTTCGTTTTTCAACAATTGATTGGTTTTCTTATCGTTGAATAACAATATTAAATCTTCAAAATTAAAACATTCATTGACATTTTTTAACACCATTGGTTACATTCATTATCTTTACATATTCATACATGATTATTATTGACACTGGAGGATTTGAAAGTTAATATAACTATTAAAATGAGCAATTGTCAAATCCACAAGATTACCTACACCCTATACAATATTATTATAATATTTATCATTTATGTTTTGTTATTCAATTATTTTTATAGTTTAAATATATGAATCATTAATATTGATTGTTGATTTAATTTTTTAGGCTACCATGAACCGGGCCATCGACGGATTTAAGAAACAATGATTGTTTTAAAATGACGTGTGACTAATCCAAACAACAATTTTTATTTATTTTTTTAATTAAATTATTTTCTTTATAAAATTTATTTTTATTCCTGTTTTTTGTTTTTTTAATGAAATATATACCTGAGTTAATATTTTTCAAATTATTTGTTATTAATTATTTTATAATTGTAACTAAATCTTATATGGTCGATTATATGATTTTATTATTGTTTAAACTACCTATGGTATGAACAATGCTAGTTAGGTTAAAGTAAGGCATAATTATTTAAAAAAAATTAATACAAATATGATAAAAATTGTAACAATATATCAGGAGCTTTGTATTAATTTTTTGCTTTAAACGTCTCGGCTCAATACTCCGAAATTTAACAACCATATAAATATAATACTTAATTAATACTCTGTTGTTGTTTTGCAACACATTTTCACGAGTTCAATGTAAAACGCAAGTACAGTATGTATAGCCACGTAGGTACATTAGATATGAGTATTCCAATTAATTTTTATAGTCAGTGCTCATACTATTACTATTACGCACGTGTTTTAAAAAACCCTGGGTCCGTGTCTTTGAGAAATGTTTTATGTATACATATACACTTTCAAGTAGATTAGAAGTCATAAATTAAGTTATTAAATATTACGCACTACCGTCTGCAAATAGTGTACAAAAATCCTGAACATTAAACTTGACAGTTGTTTGAAAAACATACTTATAAATTATGTTTGATAATGTTAATTTGTATATATACCTACTATCAATAATAGGTACGTATATTATTTTATTTGGTGCATTTGAATATTTTTAATAAACTTCGAAAAACTGGCACATATGTACCGATAAGATATTTTTTTTTGTACCTAGACTTATCACAAAATTAAAAAAAAAGTGTATGGTGCACTTACATTCGTTAGTTAATGCCTAAGCCAAACACATTTTGATTCTATCGAATTTCAAAATAATCGTATACCCATACCTCATGGTGTATGTTCTTGGTTATATATTTTTTTATTTAACATAACCCTCGGCTTATTGATACTATATTTACATACTGTTGAAAATGTAAAACATAATATGTTTATATATTATATAAAATATCCAGTCGACGATGATGCACGCTAAAGTATTACCTACATCGTTTATCATTATAATTATATCCTCATAACGATATTACATCGAAATATTAAATAGTAACAATGACTGTATGAGTGTTTGCCGATATAGAAGGAACGAAAATTATTTAGCTGCAATTGTTGAATGCGAGTGAGTATCTTATTGATAGATATTTTTATATTGCCTTTTAACTTTTATGATTAAAATAACTGCAGTATACTATGCAGTAGCCCAGATAGATACTATAATATACATGGTTATAAAATCAAGCTTGTAATGTTAATATAAAATATTTTTATACTAATGTGTAACATTTTAATAATGTTTCAATAAGTTATACTTAACAATATAATAATAGTTGCGTTAAAATGTTAATAGAACAACATTTCCGCGGCCAAAAAAACTCTAAGAGAATGTTATAAAAACATTAAAAAAGGTACTTAGAACCATCTGGAAATGTTATAAAAACAACAAATTAAATTTTTTAACATTACTGAAGTATTTTAAGAACGTAAATTTGCTATCTGGGAGGTAGTTATTACTGCGTCGCGGTCGCTATTAAAATATCATTAATATTTTCGTCGTAAAAAAGAACCATCGATCTAGTTGATTTGTCGAACGTTTTTAATTATTTAGGCGTATATTAAAAGCACTTTGGATTGCAGTAAAGAAAAAAAATATAAATAATATTCTTCATTGTGGCTTGCCTGTTGTTGTAGGTATGCCTACATTGAAAGCAAATTGAATCGCACCAAGCAACCTAATAGTGTGTGTGCGCTTTACAATTTATGCACAGATATACTACGTTACCATGTACATACAACAGATAAGTAAATGCATTTTATTTATTGACATACATGGTAGTTGCAATACCCGCATGTAGGCTTGAGTGCACAATTATATACGCACGCGCGTGGGTCATATTATTATCGTTAAAACAATAATAATAATATTCCATCTACAGCATATAGGCGCAAATAGGGGAGGGAGGCTTTAGCGGTTTTGCCTCCCAAAAATGTCCATAGCCCTCCCAAACATTTCCTACATTTTCTTTTAAGCTTATTCGATATTATCAAAGTAAGGCCCTATTAGCCCTATTAGCCCCCCCCCCCCAAAATCTCAAACGCTATTTACGCCTATGATCTACAGACTATGTTCTACATAATAATATTATTATTATTATTATAAAAAATATAATGTATTATTAGTGTTGTCTGCAGACACATTCAAATGTGTATTCGATTAATGACTCGAATATGAAAACAGTAAATAAAAAGAAGTGTTTTTTTTTCACTGTTGATTGTAAATTATGTCGCATTTAAAAATTGCAGTACGACTTTCAATTTTCTAATAATGTGATAAGTAATAATCATATTTTGATTTTTGAGTAAAAGTCACTGAACAATAAGTAATAACTATCAAAACAGTCGATACTATATAAAATATTATATAATAGGTATATTAATATTATATTATTTTATTGCAATAGGCAAGCTTGCCAAAGTTAATGAAAATTTTATGGACTTACCAAAGTTAAGTTGACTGAAAACATTTTAATGAGTTTAACGTTCATAATTATCCTAATTTTTTTTTAGCTCAGTTAAGTTAATATTTATATGGAAACTTACAATTAACTTATGTTAACTTAAGTTAGAGTGAGTTAGTAAAATTGTGCCTATGTATTTTTAATATTTTTCAACTTCTATTGTAACAGTATATCAGGAGCCTTGTATTAATTTTTTACACTTTTTGGCCCAACAGTTAAAACTTAATTGATATTTATAGAAATCCTTAGATAAAACCATATTAAGATTTCATCTCTACAATTAAGCAGGGAACATATAATTATTACCTATATTATACTACTACCTGTATCATCATAATTTATATTCGTACCAGTGGCGTAAATTAGGCTGAATTGTTAGGGTTGTAATAAGTTTCCAGGGTGGACAGACTTTTAGGGTCTTAGCCTCCCACAACCCCCTTCCCCCATAAAATGTTTTATTGTATTCTATATTTTACATTACAATTAAATAAACTCAACAAAACTATTTTATTTGTATTTGTATGTTTAAATACATATTTAACACTTTTATATTATACGAATTAACCAAAACATTAACTACTATTTATTTAACGTAGGTAAATAGTTACAGAATTATCACTTTGAATTAAGTTAGAAGTATTTAACAAAATATCCTGAAATATCTAGTGATATTAAATTAATATAAATACACTTTCAATAAATTGTATATGAATATATGATATGAAATTAATTAGTCATTATATTTAGTTACCATTTTTAATCTTTTTTCTGGTATCTTTCTGTAGATAAGCTAACAATTTTCTCAGCATTTGTATTAGTATTTTTCTAATAATCAGGTACAACAATTAGTACCAAAATAATACAAAAATATATACCAAAATAAATTTAAATAGCTCAATAATATAATATTACCTTAATAATTAATTTAAAAATTAACTTACAGATCAAATATAAATTGTTTTATCTGTCAAAATCGTAGTTTTAATATAATATAAATCAGTAATATATTTGAAAGGCAGTTTTAAACTTAATACATACTAAATATGTGTACTAAACAATGATACGAATTCAAAGAAAAAATAGACTCTTATTTTAGACTTTTCGCTATTTTTACAATAAATTTATCCATTTTAGGAAGCTGTCGAAACACATTTAATTTTGAATCGTTCGCGGATAATAAATAATTAATACAAGTGTCAATAATAAATGCATATATAAAACAAACAAATAATAATTTTAAACTATGAAACACGTTTTCACTATCGGCTGCCATTGAGACTCGAGTCCGCCAATCACAATAAAATATAAATATCCAATGGATATTATACCAATATGGATATTATACAAATCGATATGATAATAGAAAATGGTTAATAACAAAATTATAAATAAATGTGGAAATTATATAATATTTTTTTTTTTTTTTTATTGATCTTTGTGTAGCTTCGGCGACATAGGCCATTAGCTTTATACATAATTTTGTTAGTGTCTTTTTAATTTTTGGCTTACAATTTGGTTACAATAATTGGGGGGGGGGAATTGTTACTTATGACTAGATATTTTGTTTAAATACATTTTTCTATTCCGGTGTTCTTTAGGAATGTTATGATTCTCTCGGGTTGACAGTCAGGTCCTATTGCTTCGTACATGTTGGCTTGTATGTCGAGTTTTTCCCTTGCTTCTTCGGTTGATCGGCATTCAGTTATAATATGTTTTAT
The DNA here is from genome assembly GCF_005508785.2 of Acyrthosiphon pisum. Lineage (NCBI taxonomy): Eukaryota > Metazoa > Arthropoda > Insecta > Hemiptera > Aphididae > Acyrthosiphon > Acyrthosiphon pisum. The sequence continues at coordinate 105,830,442 of NC_042493.1, forward strand.
TGAGAGGGTAACTCCGCATGTGGTGCATTCTGTTGGTGGTTGGTTCTTCATAAGGTGGCCGTGTGTGATGTGGCTGTGTCCGATTCTTAGTCGGATTATTATTGTTTCTGTCTTTCTTGATGTTTCGTGTTGTGGCCAGGGATTTATATTTTGTTTAATTTCACGTAATTTTGTGTTTTGGTTTAGCCAGTGATTTTGCCATATATTTTGTGTGATTGTTTTTATGTTTTTTTTTTTGTGT
>NC_042493.1:105830732-105832956 GCF_005508785.2 Acyrthosiphon pisum
CACGATTTTTTTTTTTATAAGCATTTAAAGTTCAAATTTTGACTAAATACGTAAAAATTACGGCAATGTTCAAATTATCTTAGACAGAAATCATAAAAGTTTTTCTTTTTAATTCTAAGATTTGGAAATTTAATACAAGGCTCCTAACATATTTTTACAATAGCAGTTGCAAAATAAAAAGGAATACATTGTCACAATTTTTATTTATAAGCATTTAAAGTTCAAATTTATACGAAATATGTCAAAATTGCAAAAATTTGCAAGTAATTTAGTGGTTGAAAAATCGTAAAAATTTTTTCTTTTATAACTAAGTTTTTAAAATTTGGTACAAGGTTCTCCATAAGTTTTTCTTTAAAAATAATATATCCTAGACTGACAAATCATCTCCGTTCAGAATCGTTTTTCGTATACAATGATATAATATCATTGGATTCAAATTTAATTCCATCCATTACAGTAACCCACTTGTAACCTACTGTACAGCAGAGCGACATCCACGACTTACCCGCCTTTTTCACTGTTGATTGTAAATTATGTCGCATTTAAAATTTGCAGTAGGATTTTCAATTTTCTAATAATGTGATAAGTAATAATCATATTTTGATTTTTGAGTAAAAGTCACTGAACAATAAGTAATAACTATCGAAACAGTCGATACTATATAAAATATTATATAATAGGTATATTAATATTATATTACTTTATTGCGATAGGCAAGCTTGTCAAAGTAAATGATCATTTTATTGACTTACCTAAGTTAAGTTGACTGAAAACATTTTAATAAGTTTAACGTTCATAATAAATTATCCTAATTTTTTTTTAGCTCGGTTAAGTTAATATTTATATGGAAACTTACAATTAACTTATGTTAACTTAAGTTAGAGTAAGTTAGTAAAATTGTGCCTATGTATTTTTAATATTTTTCAACTTCTATTGTAACAGTATATCAGGAGCCTTGTATTAATTTTTTACACTTTTTGGCCCAACAGTTAAAACTTAATTGATATTTATAGAAAAAAAAAACTAGAAAAAGGTGGGCAAGTGAATGTCGCTTTGCTGTACAGTAGATTACAAGTGGGTCACTATATAATGGATGGTATTCAATTTGAATTCAATGATATAATATCATTGTATAAGAAAAACGATTTTGAGCGGTGATGATATGTCAGTCTAGGTATAACTGTATAGTGTATAAGACATAATATTATATAGTCTATAGTATTAAAAAAAAAATTGTCCTATAATAGGTACCTACCTATAACAAATTCCAAATTAATCATATAAGTATATAACAATATCCGTTAGGTACTTATAACGCATTATATATCAACAACAAACCGTGGTACTATCATAGATATATAATAGTATACTTTAGAAGTTTCAAGTAACCACGAATAATAATATACAATCACAACAAAATACCTAAAATAGATATTCCAGGTTTATTAATATGTAATTTCGTCCAAATTTGAACTTAAAATTACTATAAAAATAAACTGTGTAAATTTATTTTTTAGATTTTTTGGTAACAAAATAAATTACTTACGTGGAATCTTGTTTTAAATTTTCAATTCTTAGATAAAACCATATTAAGATTCCATCTCTACAATTACGCAGGGAACAATTATAATTTTTATATTATACTACTACCTGTATCATCATAATTTATATTCGTACCAGTAGCGTAAATTGGGCTGAATTGTTAGGGTTGTAATAAGTTTCTAGGTTGGACAGACTTTTCGGGTCTTAGCCTCCCACAACCCCCTTCCCCCATAAAATGTTTTATTGTATTCTATATTTTACATTACAATTACATAAACTCAACAAAACTATTTTAACCTTAAAGGCTTAACCACATATTGTCATATTGTATCTATTGGTAATTAGTATATATTATGAATATGCACTATAATTAATAGGTTAATAATTACTTACTGACTACCTTCAATAAAATATGTATAATTTTCTTATAGAATATATGAATACATAAAATACAACAATTCTTTTATTTTATAAAATTTATATAACAGCTGCCATTTAGATTTTTACAATATGTACTATTTATATTTGTATTTGTATGTTTAAATACATATTTAACACTTTTATATTATACAAATTAACCAAAATATTAACTACTATTTATTTAACGTAGGTAACTAGTTACAGAATTATCACTTTGAATTAAGTTAGAAGTATTTAACAAAATAACCTGAAATATTTAGTG
>NC_042493.1:105834358-105836553 GCF_005508785.2 Acyrthosiphon pisum
TAGGGAGTCGGTGAATATATTGAAATTTTGGTGTGGGTTGTTTTCGATATGTTTGAGGGCTGATGTTATGGCGATAGCTTCGGCGGTATAAATGGAGCATTTTTTTTGTAGTTTATATGTTATTATTTCTTCGTCGATAATGATTACTATTCCTACTCCTTGTTCGCTTTTAGAGGCGTCGGTGTAAATGTCTTGACGTGATAAGTTATTTTTGAGTTCGTGGAATAGATTTTTATAAATTTCTGGAGTGGTTTCTTTTTTTTTATTTACTGCTATTTCAGTGTTTATGTTGATTTTAGTTGACCATGGGGGAGTTTGTATGATTGTGTTTTTCAATATATTTGAAAAATCTAATTTGTATTTGTTGATAATTTGTTTGATGTGTTCGGGTATTAGTGTTTCGGCGTTGTTTCTGGTTAGTCTTGCGGCGAAGTGTAGTGCTATTTGTATCCTACGGATCCATAAACTGTAACTTATAAACAATCGTACTACAAATTGTTGATCTTATAAAAGGAAAAATATAGTTTAATATGTTTACTGTTAATCATGTATTTATGTGGTAGCTATAGATCTTTTTGAATACTTTAATTATGTGTTTCAAAAATATCGAATACAATTTGATTTTTCTTTTTGTACCTCTTCCAAATTAATGTTATTAGGTATACACGTATATTATAATATGATTAAACAATACAACGATAGAGGCCCAAAAATTATTGTTGATTTGTTGAATGTACACAACTATGTATTTCAAATTTAGACGATACCCAGGAAAATGTATGTTCAGTAGATACCTATTCTTGAGTACTTCACTGACCTACATCTAATTTATCTAACTATTTACCTGTTTGGAACATAGATTTTGCATATAATAATTATCAGAAAAACATTGTGTTTAAGCATATGTAATGTAGAACGTATGTAAATATGTTGTAATTCAAAACAGAAATTTTTTTTAAAGAATATATAACAATTAAAATTGAAAAAATTACAATTATTGAAAAAATGTTGTTTTGTAATATCATTTTAAATGATGTAAAAAAACGTGTTTTTAAAAACGATATTATATTTCTAGATATAGAATATTTATGGTTAAAATAATCACCCCGTGTACCGTTAATGAGATAAGTAAATAGCTTATCGACTATCGATATTTTAGGTTAATAGTTTACGCATAAAAACTGACAAAACATTGTTACCGAGTTTAAGAGCCAAGTACCGCTTCAAATCAATAAAAATGGTGCACATTAAAAATCATAGTTTTAAATTCGTGTTTTTCGTATTTTGCTTGTCACAGGTATGTGAAAAAGTATTTTATACTTTTATTGTTAAATATAATTGTTTTATTTTAAGTTTTGATTATATTAACGTTTTTATTCGATAAAACCCTATATATACAAGCAGGCACAAAACGTCTTCCTGACAAACCAGATAATCCATTTGATGAATTATTCAGAGACATCTCCAAGTCAGTTACCAAAATTTCAGAGAAGATCCAATTAAGACAATCCGAAGCTGATGTCCATGCCGATAAATATTTCGACTGTTTGAAAGAAAACGTTGAAAACACTAATGAACATTTTCAAGAAATTCTTCAAAAGGTTAGTTTTTACTTTTTATTTATTGACGTGCAATTAAATCATTAACAAAACATTTAAAATGTTTGTGATGCGTAAATTTGAAAGTAATTGAGGTTCAAAATAACTTTCGGAGAATATATTAATTATTGTACGAGTAATTCGTAAAATTGAAATAATATTATTTTAAGTGTATACATACAAATAATATAAATTGTTTTTTCGGTTTAGATCCATGAAAGTGTAGAAAATTCCAAAAACAGATGTGTGATGTTGTTCAACAACAAATCGAACGTGTGAGCGAAGAATTAAAAGCCAGGGATCCAGAAATCGGCGAGAAGCTCAAGAAATTAAAAGCAGAATTAGCCGATTTGAAAGAAGACCTTATGAAATTATATGAAGAAATCAAGAAACTGTTTTTGAAACGTTTCAATGAGTTGAGAGACGATATTAGAATCAAAACTAAACCAATCGTCAAACGTTGGACACCAATCATCAAGGACATAGAAGTAAGTGTAGTAGTGTAGATGATATAGTATTAAAAAAAATGGTCATTTATTGTATATTTTTAGGAGATTCTATTGGCTTTGATCCCTGAAAAGAAGAAAGAAATCAAGA
>NC_042493.1:105837603-105856692 GCF_005508785.2 Acyrthosiphon pisum
TTTGAAAGTTAATTATTATAAATGTTAGTTAATATGAAATGAAATAAAAAACATAATTAGTTGATTTAAATTTTAAGATGTGAAAGCGTAAATGTTTTTTGACGTAATAATAAATAATAATTAATTTACTCGATTCAAATTATTAATCGTTAAAAAAATACAACGTACCTATACTAGGATATTCATAGATACATATTTCAGTGTGACTGCCATAATATCATTAAGCTGATTGGATTTTGCGTTGTGCCGTTGTAAGTAACTATCAAATTATTATCATTTTATCATGTTACTTCTTACTAAATTACAATTTATACAAATATTTAAAAACAATATTGGCTTCCATTATTTTCGATTATTTATTAAATTAATAAGGCAATCAAAAAAAATAAATTAGTATCGATATTATATGCTTACTATCCTCACCTGACGTATAAAAAGTCTAAAAAATATATACAACTATAAACTGTAAAAGTATCGTAAATCCATACGTAGTAAATTATTATGACTTATTAACACGTGTAACCACGGTTCGGGTTGTAGATGGTTACCAGGTTACCACTTCAAATGTCAGCAAACAAGGTTATGTTCAATTTAAATGTAAATAATAATTATTCGTTAATATTTTGATATTTTTTATTTTATTTAATTTTTTTAATTTTTGAGTACCTAGGTTTGTATAATTAAACAATATGTTCATTGTTCACAATTGTGTGCAGTATACAAATTACAAATTTAAGCAGTTCATCATAAATGTGATTTTCTTAAGTCGTACATAATTTTTGGCTACAAGCCAGCTTGCGTATTCTGTAAATTATTTCTAGGTAAAATGTATCTACAAAGATTTGAAACCATTGCAAAAACCAAGTTAAACTTAATATGCTATTTACAAGTTACAACAGTTACATTGAAATCTACATAATTCAAATCATGTAAGTTCTGTTTATATAGTATTAAAATTCCTATAATGTATTACTTATTGGTTATGATACATCTGAAACAACTTAATAGATACATTAAAACGATGTTACAAATTTGCAGTCAGATGTGAATTTAACACCTGAGATTTTGAAATTGTTTAGGGCCGTATTCGATACTTAATCGATGCTCAAGAATAAGTGTTGCTTAAGCTATACCTACTTATGACTCAAATGAGATTCATAAACGAAACTTTCATCTAAGAAAAGAAATAGTATAACTTAAACTAAGGATGGTAGAGACCTACTTTAAGCATTGCATTTAGTTACTATTGCAAATATTTTATTTTTTAAATTACCATAATTAACTTAAGCAATCTTATTTTTAAGCATCGACTATGAATACTTAACAGCCATTACTGATAAATTGTATATTAATGGTAAATAGTGATAGAGTTACAAATTATGTATAGTATTAAAAAGTTTATATTGCTATTTTTATATTTTTCTCCATAAGAGAAACTGGTATTATTACCAGTAGATACACTTAAAAGTTAAAACAATCACCAAATATTTATGTCACCATTTTAAACTATCTATAGTTATTTATGTTATCTAAAGACCACCAAAGTACTAGTTAATAATTAAAGCCATTGATTAAATATATTTTTATGTTTAATTCAGGTTTATTAAAAGTTAAAAGTTTAGAAATAATATGTAGTCAACCCATGCATGTTGATTAACAGGCAATATTAAATAGAATATACATATATTATTAAGTCAATTCCTTTAAGTTGATTTAAATTCAATTAATGTTAAATTTGTGTATGAAAAATTATACAACACTTATTCAAGAATAAATAACTTTTTAAGTAGTATTTTATTAGATAAAATAATTAAAATTAAACTAGTCGAAGAAAACTGTATCAACGCATATCAAAAATGAAATGTCATTACATGTCTTTTAAGATTTTTTATCTTTTTATTTTATGATAACAGATATCACATATATACAAATTTACCATAGACCTTATACTAATAGACGGTACGTGGTAGTAGTTCCGGTGTCCAAGCGTGACGGCGCTGATCAAGGTAGTACACCGTACACCGCACATGCGCATTAGATGATACAATACTCTGTATATTACTGTATATAATATATATATATCACTGTAGCGTAGACCGCGCCACCCACCCGCATCCCGCCTGGATGTTCCGTCTATTAGTAGAAGGTCTATGAAATTTACACATATATGTGTAGTTAAATGAATTATTAAATCTCCTTTCCGAGAAAAATCCTGTACACAGATATCACATGTATAAAACTTTACACAGGATGATATACTAGATGATATACTTGCATCATTAATTTTAATGAACGATTCCAAACATATTATAATATTATTATTTCATTATCATGTATACTACCCGGGGGTGGATTGGTGAATTTTTTCGGCCCGGGAAATATGGATGAAACTGGCCCTGCACCGAAAATATAGCCCCCCCCCGCCCACTAAATGGTCATAATTTTACTCGAATTTCAAAATTTGTTTAGTTTCACCCCTAAATTAGTAAAATATATAATAGGGACCTATAATTAGAGATATAACAGTTTTGGGTTAGTCAGATAAGGTTAACCTGTTCAGACTGTTATAACTTGAACTTGAAGTTTAATCTTATTATATTTTAGATTCTGAACGGAGCGATGAATGTATTGAATTTACAAATATATGTTGTTTTTTATTTTTTTAAATTAGAATTTTTTATTTTTGTGTCCGTCATCACCGTTTAGGACAGTAAAAATACATAGATTTTCTTAAACTAGATTCACTTTTATGATAGAAAAGTTAACTAGTTGGTACTTGGAGGGGTCAAAAGTAAAAATTTCCCAGTAGTTTTCAAAAGCGCCGTGAAAAACAAAAGAAAAATTAAAGAAAAACGGGAATTTTTACGCAAAATTTGTTTTCGAGAAAATCGATTTAGGTTTTTGGTGCAACTTTTAAATAAATTACCGTAGGTACATGACATTTTTACTGAATGTTTATAATAGCATTTTCTATATATCATAACATTTTTCAAATATTTTGACTTATTTTGTGCTGTTTAAGGTACATTTTCAGTGTCCATTTTTTTTTAGTTTTTTTTCTATAAATATCAATAAAATTTTATTTGTTGGTTAAAAAAGCTTGAAAATTTAATAGAAGGCTTCTAGTATAGTGTTTCAAAGGCAAATGAAAAAAATTAAAAATCCAGTCACAATTTTTTTTATAACCATCTTAAGTTCAAACATTGACAAAATACGTAAAAATGACGAAAATTTGCAAATTATTTTGAGTTAGAAATTTGTGAAAAATTTTCTTTTTAAATCTAAGATTTGAAAATATAAGACAAGATTCCTCATAAGTTTGTCTACCTTTTTCATGAATTGGAGGGAAAATAGTGTAAATACAAAATTCCTACTATGAATTGCAATAGTTTAAGATCTTAAAAATAATACCTTCATAGGTATTTAATTTGTTTATATATTTTATGCTTAATTTATAAAAATATAATTTTTTTTTTGTTATTATATTAAACCGGCCCTATCGGCCCTCACAAGAACCGGCCCATCGGGAAGTTTCCCGATTTGCCGATAGACCAATCCGCCCCTGAATTATAACTACCCATAAAAATTGGAAATTTATCATTCAACGACTTAAAACTAGCAATATTGACAACTAACAATATTGATTCAGATTACTATCCAATACTTACGTCATTTATTAAAATATTAGTTACACTGCAGCCCATTTCTGTTTCAACAGCAGAAAGAAGCTTTTCCTCTTTACGGTTACTTAAAACTTGGTTAAGAGCTAGAATATCAGAAGATCGTTTAACTGGATTGGCACTTATGTATATCCATAAAGATATTAATATCGACAATGAAAATAACATTGAAAATATAATAAATAGACTTTCAAAAGAAAAAAAAAGAAAACTCGATTTTGTATTGTAAAAAAGTAGGTATTTATTATTTATACTACCAAATATGTAAATTTATAAAATTATTTTTTAAATTTCTATTAATATTTTATTACGTATTAATAAACCAAGATTGTTTTATTAATATTTTATTATTAATAAAACAAGATTGTTTTGTAAACTATTGTTGTTTATTTTTCTTAGATCATATATCGATAGTATACCTCATATTTCAAATACTTAAAAATACTCCAATTTTTATTTTATATATTCCTTGTAATTGTTGCTGCTCTTACGTATTATGTTACAATTCAGGCAGCTTAGTCGTAAGTGTACAGGCCTGGAAAACCAGGTGATGGCGACTGGCAGTGACCCGCAGCAGCAGTCGATATCAGTCTACCAGACCCGAAGTGCAGTAGTGGCCAGCCAGGGCTCGGCTACTGCAGGGATAATTTTACAAGTGCAGAGACAGTCGTGATAAACTCCGGTAACTACGTAATACCAGTGCAGGAGCAGCCGATTCGCGACCTTTGGTCTTCGACTGCATCGCTGGAATCGAACGACGATTCGTCGCCAGAAGACTCCTGCCAACGAAACTTCAGGTCACCGGAAGTGCGTGTACCACGGCCCACCGATGCCGTCCAGTTCAATGCCGCGAGGGATATAGTAGCGGTGAGCACTCGGCGCTTCTACAGAAGCACTATTTTCCTCAATGCATGGCAGATAAGTACGCTCGCGGCAGAACAGCGAGACGGGTCGTCCACTTGTACGAGTTCAGTCGAACGGACTTTAAGCAGTGGCTGCCCGCAGACCAACACGTTATGTCGTATCCACCGGAATACGACCAAAGCCGGTCACATATCGTGGCTTTCGGACCGGGTGTTGGGGCCGGTCGTTGTCGAGCGAAGGGCATCAGAAGAACAAAATATGCTCATATCGGACGACGAGGAAAACTGGGAATTTTACGATGAGGAATTGTGGGCATCTGCAGAAGACGAGAATATCCAACCACCGCCAGACGAGGAGAAAATGGTAGGATTAACCGAGGACCCCGAGCTGCCTTTGCGGGACGTCAAAAATATCGATATTATTGTCCCTGCCGATGAGACGGTTGAAGCCATCTCCTAAACGCAGATCGTTCCTGTCGTCCTTGGGAAGGTGACTCTTAAATTCCTGCAGAAAGATGTTCTGGGGGGCGGAGTGGCCGAGCGGACTAAGGCGTCAGTTGCGACGCGCACCGGCGCTGGTTCGATACCTCGGCCGTGGGCTGCATTTTTCTTCGGGCAAGTCACGGTGTCCGGAGAACAAGTTCCGCCATCTCCCACCTGGGCATGGCAGATACAGCTACGGGTGCCCATTTGGAAATCTGCTAAAAACAACACACACGTATTAACACTTTACAGTACCCTCCCAAACAGTTTAAAAACCACCCAATGGCATAAGTTGCCGCGGGTTGATTAATAAAAAAAAAAATATGTTCTGCTGTGGTGTGATCTGTAAGCGGCGTGAAAAGCTTTGAACCTTCATTATTGATATTTACTTTCACATAATATTACATGTTTATGACGTGTATTATTTAACTTTTTTGGTAAGGACTCCGCAACTTTTACTGGATTTTTTAATTTTTTTAGTTAATATTACTATCCATAATTTTACATATATTTTAAAACGTAAATAATTTATACTAATTACTACGAACTATTCATTTGTTTTAACTGTTTTCATAATACTAATATTATATTTCATTTTTTCGTATTGCTTATAAAGTTAAAACTATATTTTTACCATTTTGACTTAGGTACCCATTGCCTTACTTTTTTATATTTTCTAACGTGCTCATATTATATTAATTCATTTAATTTTTTTGTATTTCTGCATTATACATCCAAGTAACCATAAATTATTTGGTTTTTTCCATATTATTATCATACTATTTTATGTTTTTAACTTTTTTCATTTTTCGTATTTTCTAACCTGATTATAACTTTGTTACCTTTCCATACCGAATGGCAATTAATGATTACTATCTAATTTTTTTATATTTTCTAACAAGTTCATATTATATAAATCTATTTCACCGAAGCAAAAATAGTGCAGTAGGTGAAATCAAATTTTTCCGACTCTAAAATAATAATATTAGCACTGTTTTGAAAATGTCAGGCCCCTTACTAAGCGTGTTGCCTACCCCTTGAGCCGGGCATGACACTATATCCATAATATAGTAAAGTGAACAATTTGATATAAATTATATCAGCTCTATCATTAACTAATGGAAAGAACATATATTATGGTGAATTATATACTTACGAAAAAAAAGAAAGAATGTTTGTACGTAATACTTTGATTACATATTTTGTATTGTCATTATCACTATTACAGACGACATAAATATATTTAGAATGATTTAAACTTAATGATTTTAGGATTTAGTTCAACATTACAAAGATTTAGATAGTAATATATTGAAAGAATGTTGTTATAAAGACATAGACAATGACAATAATAGTAAGTAATATAATATAATATTGATACAAGCGCTAACAGCAAATTTAGGACATATTATGATTCAGTAAATTTACACTCATGCATGGTCCTTTTGATCTTAATCATATTCATGGGCTTATAAAGTAATAACTTACTATAGTTATAATATTTTAATATTAATTCATTCATTTTAACTCCATTAATTATTTTGTTTTTATTACAGGCGTTTGTTTAAAACATTTAATGCATTTTTTAACATTAGGTATAAAAATTGCACTTTTGTCACCCGTTTCCAAAAGTGCTAATAAAATACAAATTAAAATTATAGAATGTGACCAACTAGGTAAAATATATAATAGTAGGTACATACAGATTAGCGTGTAAATTTAATCATGTTTTTGTCGTTGCCACTCGCCACATCAATAAAATCAAATATTTAAGTAAATTGAGTACTTGACTGTCATATTTAAAAGATAATTTTGAAATGATTTAATTTAGATAATTGTATATTTTAGAAGTTAAAGGTTTCAGATATATAGTAGGTAAAAATATATTGAAATATGTTATGCACTTTGGTATTAATAAGAATTAAACAGTTAAATCATTTATTGATCATATAGAAATGAACTAGGTAGGATCATAGTTAAATACAATTTTAATATTTAGAAAACCATGTAAACATTCAAATTGTATTTATTTATTCTCAAAACATATCTAGTGTACAGAGTGTATATAACGGAATATAATATAATAAAAAAAATCAAATTTGTTCAAAAGTTATAACTATTTCACTAATACCTATAAACAATAGTTGGTGACAACTCGGCAACAAAAAATAGCGGTAAAACGGAAAATGTACGTGGCACCAGTTTTTAAATAAATATATTTTGATGTTTTTGTTGTGATTACAAAATAATTAGGTAACCCTAATGAGTTGAAATCTTAATCAAATACTTAAAGTAGGTACCTCGTACCTACATTTTCTAGACCTGGTATTATAATGTTTAAAATAATTTAAATTTTTCTTGAATATGTATAGGTACGAGGTACCTATCTACCTAATAACTTATTATTGTAGCAAAATTACATTAAAAACACTAGGTACATGTAGGATGTTACCAAATTGGTAGGTATGTGATTTTTATTTATTAGATTTACCAGATACGTTACCAAAATGTATTCATTTATATTTTATATTAGTATATGTTATGTTTATTATGTATTATGATTTTTTTTCCGTTTTTTATATTTTTGTTTTTATATATTTTATAGAACACATTTTTTAGAGTCTGCATAGGTACCTAATAACTAATAAATTTAGTAATAACTTATTATTATAGCAAAATTACATTAAAAATAAAACATCTAGGACGTTACCAAATAGGTATGTGATTTTTATTTATTAGATTTACCGATTTCGTTAACAAATGTATTCATTTATTTTTCTATAATTATGTTGTGATTTTTATGTATTACAATAATTGTGTTCTTATAATACATTTTTGTATTATTTTAGCACTGTTATTTTTGGCATTTTATAAAACCGGACTCGACAAGAAGAATAATATGAATTATGAGTTCTAATAATATTTTCTACGATAACCATATACCATATGATTATAATGTACCATAAACCTATAACAATAACCTATAGGGGGTCTTAGGATCTGAATTTTAAAGGAGTTTAGTTCGTATACAGTTTAAACATAATATAACGAGGCCATGGCTGGTGGGCCGTTCACTGATATATATTATTTAACTAAAAGCTGTTTTTGAATAAATCTGGCTTATCAAATCTATCCCAAGTGCACCTATAGGCTATAATTGTATAACTAATTTTAATTACCGCGATATAAACTACGACCTGCAGCCACGTCTTAATTGGTTGACAGAATATCACTTCACGCGTGAAACTTGGCATGCTAAGTAGTTACTGTATTGGCAGACATTTTAAGTGGAGGAAAAATAATTCAACTAATTGAGAACTTTACTTTACTTTAAACAAAATATTATAATATAAATACATATCTTAAAAAAAGTTAAAAAACTTTTTGGATACAATCATTAAAACGATTTGTCGAAATATCAAAATATAAATAAACTATAATTGTATTCGATGTGTATAGGCAAAATAATCGTCAACAATGAACAATACTAGTCAACACAGTCTTATATCAATTGACATAGAGCTTATACGTTCTAAGAATAATATAATAATAATAATAATATATAACGTCATTGAAGTAGATATTATTTACAACAGTGTACCCATAGACCTATTAACTTTATATTTGTTAATAAGTATACCTACTCTGTGTGGCAAGGGCGGGAAGTGAGCAATTTCAGTCGTGGGCGACGACATGTGTAGCGAGACGCAGTCGAGGGCCGCAATTCACTAAAGACTGAAATTGCCTTCCCGCACGAGCCACACATATTTACTATTTTTTGTCCGGCCTCTGCGTTCATCGATCACGGCAAAGGTAATTAGCACTAGGTATGCACTATGCACCATGCAGGGATCTATGCAACAACTATTATAATATTGTGTATATAGTTATGTATAATAAAATTCGTCTACAACTTACGGTATACACAGAAATAAGCTATAATACATTTTTTATAACATTAATACTATTATTATACAAATTGTCTTGTTCAAGGGCGTCCCACAGTGGTCTGAAATCTAATTTTAGGAGGAAAAAAGTCAATTTTTAAAATGAATTAAAATAAATATTGTTTTGTTTTCAGCATACTCAAAACATGTAGTTTTGATATATTAAACAATCATTTAAACCAAAAATAAAGAGGTGTTCATTTTTTCCGCCTAAAATTGGATTTCAGACCACTGTGCGTCCGCAGGAATTTGTCAAGGGGAGGGCAAAATATTTTCCTAATTACATTTTTTGTCTCACTAACCTTTTAGTTATATAGTATTTTTGTGACATGTTTTCTTTCATATAGACAAGGAATGTAAAAATATTTGTGAATTATGAGCACATAGTTAATTAAAACTTAATCTTACAGCATTAATTTTAATTAATAGTTATGTAATTTTAAATTATTGATTACATTATTTTTTAATTAATAAAATGTTACCACTATGATCTTATAATTGTATGTAATTTATTAAAATTAAATATTTCTAGCTTATTCAGTCCTTAATACCACAAACTTGTAAAGCTGTAACTATTGTAGGTATGCCATCTATGAACATTTAATTTTTTTTTTTATCAAAAAAGTAAAAACTTTGTTGACACTGCAGTATTGCACTTGGTCCTACCGCTACATCTCATAATCTATAATAGCAACATTCTCAGTTCTGACTCTGAATCGAGTGTTATAAAAATCACTCTGGTAATTATAATGCATTTCCCACCAGACAAATAATTGTTACCAATACATTAAAAATATGAAAAAAAACAATATAATAATAATTCATTTATGTGACGGTTCGTTATTATGTTTGTCATGTTTTTTTTTTTGTAAACGTTGATGTTTACTATGTTACAAAAACATAGTTTCTACGTATAAGAATCATTTAAATACGTTTATATAAAACATTACAGAATTGTTTTCTGTAAAGAAAACGTTTAAGCATTTCATTTTTGTTCATTCAATTTAGAACGATTTGAACGAATATAATCAAATAATATATTTTCATATAATATACAAACTTATTATAATAGTACATAATATTATAGTATATACATTTTCTACATAAAAAAATTAATATTACTGTTTTTATAAATATTATTTAACAATAACAAAACAATTTTTTTTTAATGTTAACACTTTATTTAATATAATAAAATTTGAAATTTAAAAAATAATACCTAAAAATATATAATATGTAATATATTTTTCAAATGTGTTAATACGGTTAATTTAAATAATACAATTTGAAATTAAAAAAAATCAATACATTAAAAATATTAAAATTGTACATTATAATATTAGGTAGGTATAATGAAAAAGAGTGTTTACATTGAAAAACCAATTTTTGGAATCCTTTTTTTTTCCTCCCGAATTAATTGAGGGACGGAGGATGACCGCGTTAGCATTACTTCTCCTCTGGCCACCATCCATCGTTTATTGACCTAAAAAAAAAAAAATGTAGTTAAACATAAACGGCATCTGACCTAAACCCCCGCGACCTGGCGACTTACCTCAGCAAACGCTGGTAAGTATGTCTGCCAGGGAGCGTGTTATTTTTATTATTAAATATAAAGGTATCTGCTTTAGTTGCTGGACAATTACCAAATGTGCAAACTCTAAAAAGAACCGTTCAGAGAGTTCTTCAATCTCATTTAGGAGCTCCAATTAATCATCAAAATTTTAATTTTGAAATTCCTGACAGATTCACGAAAACAACAAATGGTGAGCAATTTTTACAATTTGATAACAGATCTGAGACAAATTGAATTCAATTATTCTGTACAAAATGGAACCTCGAATTAATGGTTAACTGTGAAAATTGGTTTTGTGACGGAACATTATGTGCCCCTCAAATATTTCAACAACTTTATACTATTCACGCTGTTTATTATTCGAATGTTATTCCTTCTGTGTATATTTTACTACCCGATAAAAAGGAAAATACATATAAATTAATGTTTCAAGCTTTAAAGTCATTAATACCTATTCTAAACCCACTTAATATAATGATGGACTTTGAAAAGGGGGCAATGAATGCTGTCAAATTTGAGTTTCCAAATGCATCTATAAATGGTTGTTTTTTTCATTTATCACAATGTGTATGGTGTCACGTTCAAGAAACTAGATTACTAAAGAAATATAGGGAAATTTCAGATTTTGCATTATACATACGAATGTTACCAGCTTTAGCATATGTACCAACAAATAAAGTTGTTGATGCATTTGAGAAACTTTTAGACACAGACTTTTATATTCAAAATGAAGAGATATTGATGCCATTAATAGATTATTTTGAGGGAAATTGGATTGGTTGCATACACAGAAATAAAAAAAGAAGAGAACCTAATTTTCTAATAAATATATGGAACTGCTATTCTTTAGTGTCTGCTGATTTACCCCAAACAAATAACTCCGTAGAAGGTTGGCACAATTGTTTTTCTGCAATGTTAAACTCCTCATCCCACCCAACAATATGGAAGTTCATAAATGCGTTACAAAAAGAGGAGCAAGTAAATAGAATGAAAATAGAGCAATATGTTGCTGGGATGGAACCGCCATCAAAAAAAATGTATAAAGATCGAAGTGCTAAAATCAAAAAAATTTGTTTAGATTATGAAAATAGAACAATTGAAGACTATCTAAGGGGCATAGTACATAATTTCCAGCTACAGGTATAATTATTTTTAGGTAACATAAATATTGTATTATAATATCCATTAATTAAATTTGTATATTATACTTTTTTTAGGCAACATAAATATTGTTTAATTTTAATTGTGACTTGTCATATTTTTTACTATTGGTATATTTTTTCATTAATTTTATTCATTCTTTTAAATTATTTATATATTGGTCCAAAAATGTATAAAATATTACCATAAGAAATTAAAGATAGCAACTATATTAAAAGATTCTTAAAAAAAAATTACACTGGCTATTATAAGAAAAAATATACAGGCTCATAATGAATGTATAGGATTATTACATTATGCCATTACTTATTATATTAGTAAGACAATTTTGGTAATTATTGATAATTTTAGTTTTATTGCCATATGCATATATTGTATGATACTATCATATTTAACTACACAATTGTTTACATAATATAATATTATATGAACATTAAAAAAGAAAAGAAATTATGTATTGATTTATATTGATATTCTAGTTATGTGAGAAATGTGTATTGAAAATTGTAATTATTTAATTTATAGGAACTAAGAACTATTTAATAAATTTATTCTTCAAATTGTGAACTTATGGGTGGGATCCGTTATCTTCTTGAATAATAATAAAAAAATAAAATAATTTATCTAAATTTTAAATTGTACCTAATTGATGGATAAATATATTATTATTATTAGGTAAAACTTGATACTAGTATAATACACGTTCAATGTGTAAAAAAAGTTATTAAATATTCAAAATAAATAGAGAATTATAAACAAAAATAAAATATTATACAACCGGTAGGCTCATTTCTACGGCCGAGTCGGCGCTCTAGTATATATTATCTACCTCAGTGATTTTAGGTATGAATAAAAAGTGTAGTACAACAAATTACTTTTAAAACCTTATAGTACCTTGGTACTTACATAGTCAAATGTCTGATAATATGAAATTGCTTCGGATGATTCAGATATGCTCAGGCTCTTATCAAGTTCTGCAGTAATTATTAATTGTGCATTTTGAATTTAACAGTTGATATCCTAAAACAAATTTAAAATAAAAAATATAAAAATAACTAATTTTATTATTACTATTATACATAGTAAACATAATAAAGGATGTGATAAATCATTGATGTATTGAAGTTTTATATATTTAAAATGATCTTACTTGCCAATTTAGTACAAGAAAAGTTTTATTTTGAAAATTAATTTTGCTTTAGCAACTCTTCGGTTATACTGACGAGGAGATATATTTCCAATATTTTTCTTTTTTTAAATAGATTTTCTTATTGTTCTCTGAAAAAATGTAATTTTATTTTTAATAGTATATAAATTAACTACCTATTTAAAAAACTATGAATATATATTTAAGAAAGATCAAAATATTTGTTCTTAAGTTTTTGGCTGTCAGTACCTTTTTATTTTATAATATAATATACATTGAAGTGTAGCAGATACACATTTTTAGTATAATCAATTACATTAATTTTATGAATTGGATTGATTTTTCCTATCAAAACAGGTTTTTGCTTAAACAATGATTTCAAATTCTACATTAGAGCATTTATATTGTTTTTTTAAAACATAAAATTAAATAGTAAGTACTAAGTATATTAATTAAATACAAATATAGGCAATGTAAATAATATGTAAATATTATTGAAAAACAATTAAAAAATGTTTAAGGAAAAACATTAAAAGAATCATACTTTGCATAATTTGTATTATTAATGTCCCTCTGATTATATCCCTTTGATATATTTTTACCAAAACCTCACCCTGTCCAAGAACAACCTACAGCAAATCCAATGGTAAATGTCCTAGATAAAATACGACATCCGAGGCTTTTGGAATCAACTCCATCCAATTGAAAAAAACATATTTGTCTGTGAATTTAAAATGTAATAATTTAAATTTTTTTTTAAATTGAAGATCATTAATAATAACTACATACCAACTTATCTTTGATACTTGTATTATCATTATTTAACATATCCTCGCAATCATTTAATTTTTGAATACTTGATTGGTAAAAGATTTAAAAATTATGTATCTTGTGTATCAGTTATATATGGTAGTAGATATCATGTTTGTTTTCAAATTTTTGATTTTAGTTTGTAAACTATCTAATTTATTCTACAGTCGTTCCCCCATCATACGATTTGTTAATAACTCAGATCTAATAACTTTCAGTTCATCTAGAAAAAAAGTTACAGATTTGGAAAATGTCTTTAGTTGTTGTCTTACATTTCAAGTTTAACCACTGATTCAATAATTTTATTTTACAAACCTAAATAAGACTAAGTAACTATTTAATAAAAACGCATTTAGGTATGTGAGCACATTAAATTACGGTCATTCAAAACTTAACTTAATTCAACATATGGATGTATAACTTCTTCAGTTAATTGTTTATTAGATTTTGAATAAGTATAGTTTGATGGCGTTGAAACTGGCATTAATGAACTCTGAAAAATTTCACAAATACTTACAAATAATAATTATTTTATGTATTTATTTTAAATTAAAAAAACATTTAATAAAAGTGGATTGAATTGAATCAATTCAATTTTTACAAACCCAAATTAAAAAAATGATCTAGGCTGTTTAAAATTATGTTGTATTTCCTGCAGTTTTATATTAAATACTTGAACATTATACTGTTCCTAATTTTCATCTGAAGAGGAATTAGCATTATCATCATCAACAACATTTTGAAAGAGAGAATGCATACATTGCTTTTTTTCCTCGGTCCGCGCCCAAAATTACTCTAGCACTTTCTAAATTGGATGAATTAATAATATGTAATAATTTTGAATTCGCTTCATCCAATGAATCTAAATTATTATACATGTAGTATTAATAAGAAATATTTATATCCTTCAAAATTGATAATAGATATTCTACATAACATGTGAAATATCATATATTATAATATAATTTGAAGTTACAATATCATTTTAGGTAGGTACCTAGGGGTTAGGATAATACATGGTTACAAAATTTGTATTATTAATATTTTTTAAACTTATTTTACTATCTACCTGCTCTATGCTCTATAGATATATCATATATAGCTGGTAAAACGTATTAGGTTATATATAAATAAATTAAAATTGATAAATTTACCATAATGTTTATCATTTACAAATTTTAAATGATGTAATGAAAAATCTTTGGTTAAGTTTATATTTCTTTCTACAAGATTGGACACATTAATGGATTTTTTATTTGGCCATTTGCGCATCACTTCTATTGCACTCTTGTAAACTAACCAACTAATAGGTAGAACCGAATAATCCAAAGTATTAAGTCAGTATTACTAATGAAATATCCAATAGTCCATTCTGATGACTTAGAAAACAAAATTAATTCCAAATAATTATTAAATGTACAGAAATTAAGAATTTTTACTCAAAACCAGTTTTTGACAAGATTGGTTTAACTAATTTTAATGTAACTAAAAAACTAATAACTGCAGATACTTTAAATTTTCACTGGATGTTTTTATTACCATTTTCTACACACTATTAAATATTAATCAAAATCTCGAAAATTTACAAATTATTTGGTGGTTAAATTCATAAAGTGTTAAGCTTTTATACTGTTAGCAAAAAATCTTTAAAATATATTTACATATTTTTTTTTTTTAGTTATTATAATTTCAAATTTGGAAGAAATTATAGATATTTAAAAATATTAATTGTGAATACTTGAAACTTTTAAAATATATTATTATATTAGTTATTAATAATTTAACTAACTGCAGTATGTAGTACTAAATTACTTTATATATTCACAACATATTATCATACAATTATATATTATAAGTAATATGGGCTGACAAGCCCTCTCGGCTCAGAATCATTTTCCATAAGGTACAATGATATTATTTCATTGAATTAAAATTAAATACCATCCAATATAGTGACCCACTATTATGACCTACGGTGCAGCAGAGTGGTACCCACTCGTCACCCTTTTTTTATTACAAAACCTGCTTAACCAGGTGATTTTTTTTCCAAACAAATGTATTTTTAAATTATTTAAACGTTTTCATTAAATTGTAATCATTTTTGAAATAACTATAACGAGTGTTATTTAATAAAATAATATTATACCATCCTGCAGTATATTATGTATTGTTATAAGCCAACAACACACTATAAAATATAAAAGAATAAAAGTCTCCACACACTTCAGCGGAGGCCCTAAAATTATTTTGTCTCGGTGGTGCCGGTAAATTGTGTCTCGAGTCCACAATCTCATTTAACCACTGTAGCGTGTGTAGGGACCTTAATACATCTGCATAATATTATTTATGCGGCGTGTGCGACATTATAGCGAGTACCCAACGTACTCACAGCCTTAGGGTTTATGTCATCATTATTGTTATCTATTACTTACCCAGATCATTGTTTGCTGTAGTATTCATTTCTGGCCTGTGATTCTTTAGGTAGGTACAGTATAATAATATATTATAACTCGCATGAGACGCAACACACGTTCTAGTCTCGAAAGTCCCGATTAAAGTTTAATAATTAAACCGTACCACGGTGTAAGTAAAATGTAGGTAAGGTTTTACCTACACCGTAAACCGTAAGCGTAAGGGCCAGCTGCACCGTCTACGGTTAAACTTCGATTAAGCTTAATCAGCTGATAACAGATATAATATAACCGGGCAAATTCGGCCGACAAACTCCGGTTAACTTTAATCGGAGACGGTGCAGATGGCCCTAAGCCCATTGTGCTGTCGGTTTATGCGTCACGTGATATCACGATTTAAGATAATGTACCTAATAAGGGTTATATATACGAAATAATTAATTCAGTTATCACAATGAGATATTATCAAATAATAATATTATGTGATTTAGCATTGGGATCATTGTCGGTGATTCTTATTTCTGATTATTCATGAGTGTCGTCGTCGCGACTGACAGACTGTCCACTAGTGTCCGGTGACCACGACGATATCAGGCTATCATGTTATTAGTTATAACTCATAACAACTGTACATCGAGTATTGAAGCGTCGCTTCAACAGGAATTTAAGTAGCGATTTCCTCGTTATTAGTCTACCGATACCATCGATACCCGTTTTCTGAAACTCGCAATAAAATGGTATCAAACCACGAACAAGTGCACGCGTAAGTAACCTTTAGTATTAAATGATTAAACATCATTGTAGGGGAACAAGTCTAGTTTACCGGGCACCATTTTTTTTTTTTGAAAAGGGTTGTTTTGACGAGTTAAGAACGATGGTGCAAAAAAAAATTTGCGGAAATGATTATTTTGGAAGTTATAGCTTCCCAAAGTTAACGATTTTACGTTTATACGCGTGCGCGCAACACTACTATAATGCCGCGCGGAGGACCTCGAGATTTTTATTTTAAAAGTTACAAGTCTCATTTTGTTTTATTTTGTTGAATTTTTATTAATTATTCAAAGCATTCATTTTCATCTTCATCTTCCGTTTCATACTATAGTTAATTACCTACAGTAAGCAGGGCAGTGTTACACAGTTAGCGGCACTCGTCGCTACACTCCTCGGCGCCGTCGCTCCGCTCCGCAAATCGAAAATATCCCACGATTTGTTGTATAAAACCACCTCAGGTGAACCTCGGTTTTCCTCAAAAATTCCCCGAAACTTACCGTTCAAAAGTTATGGAAGTTCCAAGTTGCAGTGATTACGCGTGTATCGGCAGTCGTCGCTGCGCTCCTCGGCGCCGTCGCAGCGCTCCTCATATCGAAAATATCCCTAGACTTCCTATGCAACAACACCTCAAGTAGTTCACAGGGTAATTAGTAATGGAACTTTTCTACTTTACCGGACACTCTTTTTTTGAAATTTTTTAGATTCTGAGTGGAACGATGAATGTATTGATTTTACAATGATGTGTGTTTTTTTTTTTATTTTTTTTTTTATTTTTGTGTCTGTCATCACGTTTTAGGACAGTAAAAGTGCTTGGATTTTCTTCAACAGTACCTTTTCTGATAGGAAAGTGAATCTAGTTGGTACTTTGGGGGGTCAAAAGTAAAATTTTTCCAATAGTTTTCAAACGCGCCGTGAAAAACAAAAGAAAAATTAAGGAAAAACGGGAATTTTTACGCAAAATCTGTTTTCGAGAAAATCGATTTTGGTTTTTGGTGTAACTTTAAAACAAATGACCGTAGATATATGAAATTTTGACTGAATGTTTATCTTAGCATTTTCTATACACCATAACATTTTCAAAATATTTTGATTTATTTTGAGCTCTTTACGGACATTTTCATTTTCCATTTTTTTTTAGTTTTTTTTCTAAAAATATCAATAACATAAAGGCTCCTAGTATATTGTTTCAAAGGCAGATGAAAAATATTAAAAATCGTTAGTCACAGTTTTTTTTTATAAACATTTAAAGTTCAAAAAATGACAAAATAATCACGAAAATTTGCAAATTATTTCGAGTTATAAATTCATAAAAATTTTTCTTTTTAAATCTAAGATATGAAAATGTAATACAAGATTCCTTATAAGATTGTCTACCTTTATCAAACAAAAAATATCTATAAGGAAGTCAAATTAAATTTTTATGATCGTTTGAAATTCAAATTTTTACAACAATGGATATTCACTCGATTTCTCATGTAGCGATTTCCTTATTTTGTTGTAATTCAAAAACGAATAACTGCAAATACATGAAAATTTTACTGAATGTTTATATTAGCATTTCCTATACACCATACAATTTTGAAAATATTTTGACTCTTTTTGAGCTGTTTACGGACATTTTCAGTTTTAAATTTTTTTAGTTTTTTTTTCTATAA
This sequence comes from Acyrthosiphon pisum, assembly GCF_005508785.2. Classification (NCBI taxonomy): domain Eukaryota; kingdom Metazoa; phylum Arthropoda; class Insecta; order Hemiptera; family Aphididae; genus Acyrthosiphon; species Acyrthosiphon pisum. Next base: position 105,856,105 of record NC_042493.1, read on the forward strand.
ATATCAATAAAGTTTTATCTGTTGGGCCAAAAAGTGTATAAATTTAATACAAAGCTCCTGATATATTGTTACAATATCAGTTGAAAAATATTAAAAATACATAGGCACAATTTTTTTTTATAAGCATTTAAAGATCAAATTTTGACAAAATTTATCAAATCTTAATTTGAAAAATTATTTTGTAGTTAAAAATTTATAAAATGTTCAATTTTTGTATTTAAGAATAAAAAATTTAAAACAAGATTCCACGTAAGTAATTAATTCTGTTACCAAAAAATCTAAAAAATACATTTACACAGTTTATTTTTATAGTCATTTTAAGTACAAATTTGGACGAAATTACATATTAAAAACTTAGGATAACTATTTTAGTTATTTTGTTGTGATTGTATAATATTATTCGTGGGTACTTGAAACTTCTAAAGTATACTATTATATATCTATGATAGTACCACGGTTTTTTGTTGATGTATAACGCGTTATAACTTATAAGTACCTAATAGATATTATGATATGATTAATTTGGAATTTATTATAGGTACCTATTATAGGTCAATTTTTTTTTAATACCATAGATAAGTATATATT
>NC_042493.1:105859830-105861539 GCF_005508785.2 Acyrthosiphon pisum
GAAAGTGGATATAGAACGTTTAGGAAAAAATTCTATAGGAATAACACGTTTTGAAAAAAAAGTAAAAGTTTAAGCTTAATTTCATCTGGGAAATAGTACGTTTTGACAAAGAATAATAGTTTTAATTGATTTATCGCCATTTTCTCCGTAAGAATCGATGTATTACTAGATTTTTTTGAAAATGGAGATAACACATTTTGCATAGAAACACCTCAATTACGAATCGTAGCTAATAACTGATATACCTCTCTGTGTTTTGCCTATTTCTGCATATTTGACGATTATTAGGTAGGTACATGTCAACGAAAATTTCAACAAAATTGCATGTATAATGCATATTATTTAAGTGAAATTTTTGAGACAGGAAGACGGTGGGAAGAAAGAAGTGGAAAGGATAGAGCCTGGTGTCAAATGGAGAGAAGCAGTGGAGGACAGAGATAGGTGGCAAAGTTTAGTGTTTTCAGGATGGTCTTAAGGGCCGAAACTAAAGAAGAAAAAAGAAGATTTAAGTGAAATTAAATTATATACCAATTTCGAAATCTAATAAAGATGTTTTGTGAGTAGAAAATTGTAATATAGGTACCTACATAATAAAATATGTTCTCGACCACGAGTTTATCAGTTTTCGGGAAATAAAATAACATTTATTTTATCGCTGTTAACATGAAGTGAACTGTATTGTTCATAATCTTGTTAAGCAACTATTTGTCACTAAACAAATTATTTGTTTTGCTTATCAAATAAACCATTAAAATGTGTGAATTTTTTTTTACTGGGTATAGATAGGTACTATTATACTATAATATGAAAATACTTTATACCTACTTAATACTTTATACTATATAAAATTTTTGATCAAATAGGTATTTTTGATTGATCTACAATCTACACTCTATACTATATTATAAGAAAATAATAAATCGAATCAAGAAAAATATTTGTTGTAGCACAATACTACATAATGTCTAAGACAAATAAAATCTAAGTACCTACCTACCTACCTATAAGCATTTAAATATAGAACAACGCGTTGACGTAAAAATGTGTATAAGAAGTTTTTATACGAAAGGTTTTTTTAAAAAAAATAACATAATATAGTTCCTACATTTTAGCAATATTCCATAAAATTACAAGAAAAATATTGAGTTAAGTTAATGAATTAATGAATAATTGTATTAAATAATGTGAAAAGTCAAACGAAATATTAGCCCCGATGAAGTGGTGCATATCAAGGATGGGTATTAACGAGTTAAAAGTTAAAACTAAGTAATTAACTCGTTACTCTCTCTTCAAATTAACTTTAAACTTAAGAAGTTACTTTTTTTCTAGATTAACGAGTTAACTTCAAGATAATTTTATTTCAAAAGTTAATTTTCGTCAGAAAAATAATGCAAATTTTTGAATGGGTTTGAAAGTTTAACTTTGATGTATCGTTTTAAATTTCCCCAGTAATTTTCTTGAGCGTAAAAAAAACTATCTAATAACACATATATTATATGTGTCTGGGATTTTTCTTTTTTCAAATTTTCAAAATTTAACTTTACACTAAGTTAAGTTACTTTTTTTTCAAAGTCAACTATTAACTTAACAACTTAACGAAAAAAATACGAGTAACTTTTAACTTGACTTAATTTTATTATTTTAAAGTAACTTAACTTAATGAGTTAAAAACAATCCTTCACTTGTCCAGCATCGGTGCATATTGTAAT
>NC_042493.1:105862928-105864498 GCF_005508785.2 Acyrthosiphon pisum
TACTTATATATGGGATATGAATTTCAATTTTTTGTCAAATTTATTTTGATATATAAGTAAGTGTTAAAATATAGTGCTAAACAAAACTCAATTTATAAACAAAATTACCTCCTCGGGATTAATTTCGTAGTTTTTCCATAATTTTCAATCTATTTAAGATAGATAGTATAAGTATAGTAGTAAGTATAGAGGTATTTTGGTATATTAGTATTAATGCATTCATATGAGTCTTTGTTGAAGACATTTACGACGCCAAAATATAATTCCAAAAAATAATAATACCTAATTTTAATTTTGTAATATATTATGCTTATTCAATATAATTTATACAACTTATTTTTAGATTTATACGCTGTTAAATTATTTTATTATTTATTATACACAACGAATATGTAAGTTATTATAATATTTTTAATAAAAAATAATATATAAAATAATCATTAATAAAATAACTAAGAAATATAAATTGTATTACTCAAAAATCAACAAATATTAATAACCAATATTTTGTTCAAAATTTGGTATTCATAAGCTGTATAAACAGATAAATTAAATTCTAAACTTTTTTCAAAAACAATTAAATCCTAGCATTAAAATATCTGATATATTTATAAAAATATTCATAATTGAGTGTAGTAATTAACGTTAACGTTCAAAAAATGTTCGTTGAAAATTATATAAATTGGTATTTTATTTTTAATAGACTCAAAATTGTTTGTTTTTTTCAAAAACAAAACTTATGTAAAGTTGCTTTGTCCCAAAAATCTTCGAGTAGAAACCTTCGATCATTATAATAGATAATAATGTATTATTATTCCATTCTTCAGAGTTCTGACGTGTTATTATAGAGTTTGTATTATAGTAATAAAATTAATATTGATGTTACAAAGGATGAACATAAAATAAGCCAACTCGGATAAAATAATGACCTGCATTACTTAGAAACTATTTTATAAAACATATGTTGGGTTTTTTAAAGATACTCGGAAATAACATTCACAATATTAAAACTATAATGATATACATTACAAAATATTATTTTATGTTTCTAAATAAAATAGTAAAAATAGTATACAAATTAATTTAAAAAATATGTATTTTATTTGTATTAGAATTCCCTATTGGTAATAGATACCTACTGAGTAAACACTATAAAGACAATAATTTAAAAATGTTATCATGGACAGTATTGACTAATTTTTATCAGATCTAATAACAAACAACGGTGCAATACAACTGTACATGTACAACATCTCAAGTCCATCCTATACGAAAAAAAAAGTGACCTTAAACGGAAAACTGTTTGTTGATCAATGAGCACGAGATATGCACGTATTCATACTAACCTTTAAACTTAATCAACATAGTTACAAAGTACGCTGTGTCTCATTTATCATTTTGTGCTATGGTAAAATACTTATTATATAGTAGGTAGGCGATTTCTACACACATCGAACAACACTGAAAGCCAGGAGTAAATCGAAAAAAAAATACAACGCGAAGGGTATACCTATATTAATATTATTATGTGGTGTCAGCGTTTGCAAATCGACCACATCGTTCGTATAAT
>NC_042493.1:105864598-105878093 GCF_005508785.2 Acyrthosiphon pisum
ATATGACACATCATATTATTAACCATACCATTATAGCGTGTCCCAAAACTGCAGCATCATCCTAGTTATATCCATGGCAAATCATGCAGTTTTTACTTATAGGTACTGTAAAACAGAAACAGTTTTGCACACTTTACATGTTCAACCTCTGGATCTGAAATATGCTCAGCGCTTCCAAGTACATCAAAATTTGGGTCTTACCGAGTACGTCAAGATAACAATTTTTATGATCACCTAAGACTTATTTTTATTCAATTGTAATTAGGTCGAATAGAAACAGAATTTGGAGTCTTAAAAAAAAACTAAAAATTAAAAAAATTTAATATGAAAATAAGCAATCGATTAAATAGGATTAGGTATTGACTATAATTGAGCAACGGCCATGTTCGCGAGTCGTGACAAACACATCATTCACGACAACAAAGTTGATGGTACGTTTTTGAAGGTTATTATCGCTACCTGTGGTCAATGATAAGCCAATGAAAAGAGGTGTAATAAAAAGATGCCGATTTGCTCGTGAAATACGCAAAAGACGTTTCTTAATTTTATAAAACACCGTTCTTAGTTACCAGAGAATCACAAAATGGAAAAATACACAGTACGTGCAACGTGAAGTACGTGACGGCGCAAGGCGAACGACGGAAACTAAAGCCGGATTCTGAAGTTTTATTTGACTTTTTAGATTCTTCCAATAGAGACAAAAAGTATGGACCTAAAACACAATCAAACGGTGCTATACATTTAGGTAAAAAAGAAATTAAACTTACTGGCAAGACGTTGACTATTGAAGATACTTCATACCCGCTAACGCGAGGTCTTAGCATTTTAAAACATTTAAAAATAATTTATACACTACGTATGACTTGGTAAAAAATCGGGTGAAGATTGATGAAAGGGTGGTCATTCGGTGGTGACAAACCGTGTAATGTGTGTGTGCGTGTGTGTGTGTGTGTGTGTGTGCGTGCGTACGTGCGTGTGCGCCTGTTTGCATTATCATACACAAATATTTTTTAAATAATTACTTTCCGGCGCTTATTAATAGATTATGATAACGACAATGTGATAACGTAGGCTAGAGTTGTGCGACGGTCTACCTGGGCAGGTAAAATAATATGGTATATTATATTATGTGATAACAGCATGAATAGTGCAAGTTATAATCCAATAGCATATGCGACGGTGTAGCGCACTGGTGCGGTTATCCTTCGCCGACCCGAAGGATCCGGGTTCGAATCCCGATCCGGGGAAAAAGTTTTTTGCGGTGGCCATAACCTGCCTGTCGGGGGGGTGGTGTGCGGCGGTGGTGTATGGCCGGGTGGGTGGCGGTGGTGTCTGGTCGGGTGGCGGGTGGTGGGTGGTGGTAGTGTATGGCTGGATGGCGGTGGTGTGTGGCGGGTGGCGTGTGGCGTTTCGCCTCTAGGACCCACTTACTACTTTAGTACAGAGTTGCATTACGCACACGCTGATTTCTCGGGGAGTCGCTTTTCGCTCTGTCCTCAAATTTATCTAATTTTTAAATACTTTTATTTCAAATAAACTACTTATAACTATCTACTGTAACACTTGTCATTCTGCAACCTCTCCTTTGAAAACCCTCTTTCGACATCAACGTCGTTGGATTCAAAATTGTAAGCGTTCGTGAGGGATCACTACAATAGTATAATAACCAAGCCCTCGCACAACACGACACACGACGTAGCTGTGAATACGCCTTAAGGCTTTACATAATATTATTATTATAGTGGGTATGCGGTGCCATCATTTTGCGACTCATTCATCAATGATAAATAAAGGGTGAGAAATTCACATTCACATGCCATTATTAGTCGCAAAATGGCGGCATGGCATACGTCCTGTATCTAAATACATTCAGAATAAGAATTCCCACTCACTTGACGAAAACTCGTCTTTGTTGAGCGATGTCCGTTGTCACCAGTTGGCGCTGATGTTTGCTGTGCCGCCGCCGCCGACGTGCCACAGGCGTATACGTAGTGAACAATAATATCAAACCGTTTTCACAAAGAATTGTATACGACGCGTTTTTGATAAACTCATTAATTATAGTATCGATTAACAGTCCCATTAAATCTTATAATTGTTAACAAACTTTTTTAACACTTTGTATATTCCTCTTCCTACTGTACGTTTCTTAAAGACCATTTAAATAATTAGTTACACTAGAACTACCCTCCCTCCGAAAAAAAAAAATAAAACAATTTTTTTCAAGTAAAATAGGTAAAGTCGTCATAGTGAGAATCTATTTACACGAAATAGGGCAAATATGGGCAACATTTTTTTAACATGGTAACAGAATACTCTATTAAGTATTATATTTTGCAATTTGTTCAGTTGTTGAATTCAGTATAAGTGACTACATTTCAGCCAATTTCATATTAGAGAGGAGTTCAGTTTCTAGTAATTTCTAGTATACAATTGATTGCGATATTCGAATTACATAAAATAATGTCACATTGTCTCATCCTTTGTGTGACTATATTTTCGTCATAAAGCTATTTACAACTTTATAAGTTAATTGTTAATGTGATCGTATCTATATGTTGCTAATAATGAATTGGCCATAAATTAACCATTTTTAGGGTTCCAAACGGTAAAACGAGACCCTATTACTAAGGCTCCGCTCTCCGTCTGTCTGTCACCGGGCTGTATCTCATGAACCATGAAAGTTAGAAAGTTGAAATTTTCACAGATTATGCACTTCTGTTGCACAAGAGTATATACTAAATACCGATAATTTGGATAAAATCTCATACAAACATCGTATCTCCGTTACGAACATACCGGATTACCGATAGTACCATATAATTCTAGTATGTGAACCATGCATAATTTCTCTATTTACAGTACTCATGTGTTAGATTTGAGCCAAATCAAACACCTTATGATATTATCATTTGCATGGATAAAAATAGGGTAATAAAATATATGCATATACACATACCTAATACAATGCTATTAGATATTTAGACTAGTCTAATATAAATAATATTATAGATACTTATATTTTAATCCAATTACGCGTACATTAAAATATTGTAAGGGATTACCTTAGAAAGTCATAGCGTATATACATACACATTTATTTAAGCAGTATAAAGTATTCATACACACATACTTGCATAAAAAATACAGTGGCGTACTGGCGTACCGATGGGGTAGAACAATGGGCAATGAACTAACTAGCTGTACCTTTAGAGGGCCCTTCAAGAAATTTCACAAATCCAAGAAACATATCACCATTATTGCAAAATCAAAATATAATATGATATTAAAAAAAAAAAAGAATGCATAGAATACAATATATAGACATATTTTTACATTGGTTACAAAAAAACAAAAGTATACCTTGTACAATACAAACATAATTTACACAAGCCACGTGAAGGCGCGCGATTCTCTCCACTCTTGGATCGATTATTCGCGGAATGACTGGGTAATAGACTGTATAAGAATAACAAATGATGTAGGAAATATTATTGTATAATTGTCCTTTGCGACACACAAAGAAATTGTACATAAGAACATAAGAAAATGACATAACATAAGAAATTGTAAATGTAAAATAAACTTAACTGTAATATAATAATGCTAGTAAGCACGTGCGTCACGAGTACTACAGTACAAAAAAAAAGGTATAATATATTGTAAAACAATTTAGGTTAGAGAAAATATATAATAAATGACAATCAAAAACTGTAGAATATAATAATCATGTAATAATGTAGGAAAAAGATAATATCAGTGTATCGGTGATAATATGATCTGACGTCCGAAGACCAGCAGTGTGGCCAACGCATTACAATGGTACATCCCGGCCACCTTGAAGCTGCTAGCTTCAAATTGAGGCTGGTAAAGGACAGATCTTCACAACTGGTCTGGTTATTCAGTGCCGCTTGGTGTCCGTAAGGTGACAACCCTGACTACTCCGTCTTGTCCTGGATGTGTTGCTATGAATCTGACAAGTCGCCAAGAGAGTGGAGAAGAATAATCTTCTTTCAGCACAGCTAGAGTACCAATTTCGATCTGGGAGGGTGATTGTGTCCACTTACTTTTGCCTTGGAGTGAAGACAAGTATCCAGCGTTTCTCCAGTCTCCAGCGTTTCCAGAACAGTTGGAACGCTTTTTGAACTAATTTTCACCGTTTTAGTCGATTTGAGGGAGTCTCTGTGACATCATTATTTGGCAGTGCTTGTAATGAGGCCCCTACTAAAAAGTGACCAGGTGTGAGGGGTTGATGATCTCCAGGATCTGAAGATAAGGCAGTTAAGGGCCTTTAGTTGAGGCATGCCTCCACTTGTGTCAACAGTGTGGTAAGTTCTTCGAAGTTGAAGTGAGAAGAGTTCATAGCATGGTATAAGTGATGTTTGCAGGACTTCACTGCTGACTCCCAAAGCCCGCCAAAATGCGGGGCATTGGGTGGAACGAATACCTATTGGATGCCGTCGTCCACTAGTATTTCAGCTACTTATTTAGTGTTGGGTGTGCTTGCTAAGTAACACCTAAGTTCCTTACGAGCACCAACAAAATTAGTACTGTTGTCAGACCAAATTTGGCTAGGTAGACCACGCCTTGAAGTGAACCGGTGTAGGGCAGCTAGAAACGCTTCACTGGTTAGACTGCTCACAAGCTCGAGATGAACAGCCTTTGTTGCCATGCATACAAATACTGCTATGTATGATTTTACTAGTACAATCTTCCTCAGACCTGTTTTGACTTGGATAGGTCCTGCAAAGTCCACTCCGGTGATAGAAAATGGCTTGCTTGGCGTGACCAATAACTCAGTGGCTGATACTCCACGAGACAAAGGGTCAGCTGGGTTGAGGCTGGTACTTACATGAGACCAGTTTTGTTGCTTGACAGCTTCATTGATCTGCGTGACATATCTTTTCCCCTGTGATGGCTCTCATTGAATCCAAGTTAGAGCAACTGTGGAGTCGGTCCAACAATATGTATTATGTAGTGACAATCCCATCGATTTTGCTACCCTTGATATCAGCTCAGCCAACAGATGGGCGCCGCACAGTTCCAATCGGGGTATTGTTTGTGTTTTTGTGGGTGCCACTCGTGACTTGGCGCATAGCAATTGTACATGCCACAATTCGTCACTGCCCTTCTGTTGAAAGCACACACATCCGCCATACGATATCTGTGATGCATCGCAAAATCCGTGCAATTGGATTTCTCCGTGCGGATTATACTTTACTGATCGCGGAATGAATAGTTGGTCTAGGTTTTCCAAATCCTTGATGAAGGTCTCCCAACGTTTTTGTATAGACAGAGGTAGCTGATCATCCCAATTAACCTTGTTTGCCAGAGCTCTTGTAGAAACACCTTCTCACGTATCAGAACTGGACTTAAAAAAACAAGGGGGTCAAATATACTGTTTAACGATGAAAGTAAGCTACGTTTAGTCCTGGTATCAACTTGTTTCCTCTGTGATATGCTATACGTCAGTTGATCCTTCTCTGGGCACCAGACTAATCCTAGTGATCTGATTGTGTCCTGATTCCCTAGATCTAATGAGAAATGTGGTTCGTCAGATACTTCTGATATGTATTGTCTGACAGCTGGATTGTTTGAACATCATTTCCGTAGCATCATGCCCCCAGTATTTAGTGCTTGGGATACATCACGGAATAGTGTTAGTGCTTCTTCGATTGAATCTGACCCACTGATGTAGTCTTCCATATAAATGTCGCTTTTAATTGATTGAGCAGCTGTTGAACTTTTAAAGGTTATGGATGATGCTATTTCTTGCAACACACGGGTGGAGAGAAATGAGGCAGATTCTGTACCATAGGTAACTGTGTTCAATTGGTAGTGCTGTAACTGATGTTCTGGGGAGGCTCTCCACTTGATTCTTTGGTAATTACGGTCTTGTGGGTGCACCCAGACTTGTCGAAACATTTTTGCCACATCTGCTGTGATAACAACTATATGGCTTCGCAAGCGTAGCAAAATGTCAAACAGTTCTGGTTGGGTGGTTGGGCCTGGAGCTAGAATGTCAATAAGGGATTTTCCTGTGGTTGACTTGGCCGAACCGTCAAATACTACCCGCACCTTAGTAGTTGTACTTGATTCTTTAACCACAGCATGGTGTGGCAAGTAGTAGTACCCTTCAGTATGAGTGCCTGGGTTGTCAACCTTAGACATATGACCTAGAAGGTGGTATTCATTCATAAAGTTTACATAGTTAGAACGCAGTATTGGATCTTTCACGAGTCGCTTCTCCACACTAAGGAAGCGTTGAACGGCCATGTTGTTAGAGTCTCCTAATACGCTTATGTGTATCCTTGAAAATTTTTTCACAACTTTCATTTTCAATAGCTCTGATGGGCGATTGATGTGGTGACATCCATCTTGTAACACTAAATAAACATGAGATATGAGGTTTAGGTTTTTATCAACTTTTAGTGGTTGGCTTTTTGTCCTTCCGGCCACAATCCAGCCTAGTAATGTTTTGCATAACCATGGTGAGCCTCTTTGTAATGCAATCTTTTCACTTAACAAAACTTCAAAGAATATTTTATTCCCAAGTAGTAGATCAATATTGGACGTTGAATGAAATTGTGGATCAGCTAGTGACTGTTGAATTGATGTTGATATAGACCAGGAAGATGTATCTAAGTTGAGTGCTGGCAATGGCATTGTGACGACTGGCAAAACCTGACAGTTTATAATAGATGAGAACTGTGAATGACGAGACTTAATTAATACTTGACAGCATTTGGAAGGTTTTGTCGAAACTCCATTTACACCACTAATTTGGAGTGTACTACGTTGGCTGAGCAATTCTAACAACGTTGCTTTTCTTTGTGATAAGATGTTAATGTGAGATCCACAATCTAAAACTGCTCTACATTGATGTAAATTACCTTTATTATCTTGTAAGTAGACAATCGCAGTAGAGAGTAATACTTGAGATGATACAGAATATTCATAAAGCGTGGTTGTGGCCATTTGAAGTGCTACTGTTGGCTGTATTTAATTATCACCTGAAGATGATAATGTGTTGTTATTAGTAGAGGCTGTTGGTTTGGAAGGTTGACTTAGATCTGAAACTGGCTTTTTTTGGTATAGTAATCCATGAAGCATTGAGTTATGTTTGCGATGACAGTGTCGACATAAGGAAGCTTTGCATTCATATACTGTGTGTTCAACTGAAAAACAATTGAAGTATAATTTATGTTTTTTTATTGTGTCATACCTGCAGTCTTGAATCGACATTGTCTTAAACCGTTTGCATCGATAGACCTTGTGTGGTTCTGCACAGGCTAGACACTTTTCTTGACTGGCTTGAGTAGCTATAAGAGATGTGGAGTTATAGCTTTTCTTTTGCTTAAGTGTTTTGGTACCTGTGTAGGTTGATGTTTGACTTTCAAAGGATTCCAGAGACCCAGCTCTACTTTCTAGGAATTCTGTAAGGTGTTTGATACCGACTTCAGTGTTTACTGTGATTGACAGTTCCCATTGCTCTAGCGTTTTAGTGTCTAGTTTTGCTCTTACAATACTCACCAATAGATCGTCCCAGTACTTGACAGGTCGTGATAGGGCACGTAGTGCTCCTAAGTATGTTGACAACTTGAGTAAAAAGCTACGCAGGTCGTATGCTGTTTAATTGGTAAGTTTTGGCAGTTCTAATAATGATCGTATATGTGATTTTGTAATTAATCTCTTTCTATCATACCTCCGCTTTAAGACACTCGTAGCATTATCATTACATAACTCGTTTACCTAATGAATTTATCAAATCGAGTGGTGGTCCTGACAGACATGATCGTAGGAAATGAAACTTGTCTATGTGCGTCAACGATGATTCGTTATGTATTCGAGATTTAAAACAGTTGAAAAATCGTTGCCACTTACCATAATCACCGTCGAACTGTTCCAATGGTAGCCGTGGTAAATGTGAATGAATCAACATTGGACCACTCTATCCTTGACTGAGAGATGTTAGTTCTCTATAAGTTGCATTTGTGTCACAAGCATTACTAATTTCTGGTCGAAGTGTTGATTTTACTAATCTGGTGAGTCTGCCTGCGGTACTGGGGTATTTTGTTTCGAAATTGTCACGGTCTAATGAGTGTTGCTCGTAGTTTTCAATATCAATTTCTTCAATTTTAGTTTGTACGATTTCAAATTGTTGAAGTAGGGACGGTAATACTGATAACCTGGAGACTGCTTCGCTTACCACATCTGGAGAGTGTGTAAATCGATTGATGAAGCTGGTGACTCTGGTAAGCGCAGCTTTTATCTGGCCGCGTCGCCGCGTCAACTTTGCGATGGTTTGAAGGGGATCTTGATATTATGAGTGTTCTAGATTACCTTGATCGTTGTTGACTGACATTGTTTCGTGGTATTATCCGGTGTCGATGGACCAAATGAAGGCCCGCGATTCTCTCCACCCTTGGATTATTTGCGCAATGACTGGGTAACTGTATAAGAATAACAAACGATGTAGGAAATATTATTGTATAATTGTGCCAATCAATGCGTGTCCCTTGCGACACACAAACATAAGAAATTGTAAATATAAAACAAACTTAATTATAATATAATAATGCTAGTAAGCACGTGCATCCCGCACGATGCATCATACGAGTACTACAGTACAAAAAAAAGGTATAATATATTGTAAAACAATTTAGGTTAGAGAAAATATATAATAAATGAAAATCAAAAACTGTAGAATATAATAATCATATAATAATGTAGGAAAAAGATAATATCAGTGTATCGGTGATAATATGATCTGACGTCCGAAGACCAGCGGTGTGGCCAACACATTACAATGATACACCGCGTAAATTAATTTTACTATGATATTAAACTATAGCTATAAAAAAAACTAATTAAATAACATGACAAATACATTTATTCATAAAAATCTATATATCTAGGATTATGACATTATAGTCATTTTGTTTTTATAGGCATATTTTTTTTGCTAAGCTCGCTATAATTTCTTCATTAAATCATTGATTTATTGATAAGTTTTACTAATATGATTATAATTAGATGGGTAACTAAATGTAAGTATGTATTGCATTAAAAATGTATATAATTAATTATTTTGTATTTGTAATTTTTTATTTATTTTAATACCTATGCTATTTTCGAATAAGATTCATTTTTAACCTATACCTAGTTTATTATAAATCTTTATACTTGTTAGTGAATAATAAAGTTATACGCTTTAAATTAATAAGACACATTATATCATAATGCCTATAGAAGTTTTATAACAATCAAAATTTTGTTTTTTAAACATTATGTAAATTGTTATCAAATTATTTTTAAATTGAAATACAGCAGACTATTTGTATTTCGTTTTGATAATATCATATTAGTTAATAGTTCTAATATTGTTTTATTTTTCATAAAATGTTATGCTTTATATAACTGTTTAATGTACATATTATTAATGCATATTTTATAATCTAAATTAGCTAATCTGTTGTTTATTTTTATTAGCATAGGTAAGCAAATAAAATACTAATATTTAAGAAATATAAACATTGTGTTTATTAATTTATTATAATAGTTCATTTCCAAAAATCTGAGCACTAAAATACTTTAGTAACTTATCTAAAAAAAAATAATAAAATAAAATAAACTCTTTAACCAATTTAAACTTGAACATAATGTCAATACAAGATTTACAAAAAAATATTTTATAAGAAAGGTACACCACCAAACGATTACAAAGATGCAATTTGAAACGCCAGGATATAAAACTGCTAACATTTCGCCGGTAGAGTTGTTTAACTAAAACTATCATTTTCATAGATTTTTATAAGATTGGCTCATTACTGATTTCACAGAGTTTCTGTAATGTAATTAAATATAGTAACAATAATGTAAATTCATATTTAGAGATTTAAATTATTATTATCTAGATTTATCGTTATTATGTAAAATTCCTTATAGTATATTCATTACAAAACCTATTAGTTTAAAATTTTTACAGACTGTACAAATTTTTAACTAATTTCTATTGTATAAGTTACAAATTAGAATACTGGTACCACACACGAGTGTCTAAGTGGGCCCAGTATTCATATTTCCGATAAATAAATAAATAATAAAATTTTATCTCTTATCTAATTATCATAAAATTGATATTATCATTTGTAAGTTAATACAATACTAGCTACAAACTTTCAACTTAAGAAGTAACATATATAATAACAAAATTATGGAAGTTTAGAATAAATATGAAATACTAGATATAAAGTGTATTTAAGTTAATTTATGTATGATGTGATATTATTGTTTTATGAGCAAACCTTTTTTATAAATAGTAGACATAAGTACAATTTAACTATTTAAAGATATAGATACCTATAAGGTACACAACAGTGTTAAGAGATTGCTACACCGGCATGTGTTTTCTCTGTTTTACAAACAAATAATATAACAAATTAAAAGCTCAGCAGATCACATTTACCCTGTTAGTTTAAAAATTAGAGTTGATTGACATCTTATGAAATTTAAAGGTATGATTATTTTCTAGTGAACCTCATATTATGTTTTTTTTTAGTATATCATTTTAAAGCAAGTTATGAGTATTTTTAAAATGCACAAAAAACTTACAATTTTAAAATACTCATTACTTGTTTTAAAATTAAAATATAAAAAAATCCTTACAAGATTCACTAGATAATAATCTTATTTTTAATTTTTATAAGACTAATCAAATCACACTAATTTTTAAACTAACACAGCTAAATGTGATATGCTAAACATACAATTTGCTATGTTATGCGTTTGTAAGACCGAGAAAGCATGCGGGTGTAGCACCCTCTTAACGTAGAATTTATTAAACTACAGAATAGGGGTACAAATTGCCTGCACGCATTAATTTACAAATTGATTTATTGAACATAATATGATTTGTATGGATGTAAGAATGTTGGCGAAGAAGAACTTTCAAATAACAGGTATCATTATCATTAATAAATTATGTTGAGCTGTATAAAAATGCATATTATATACAGAATAATTACATTAATAGTTAATACATGTTTAAAAGTACTTAAATATAAAAACTAAGCCTATCATTCCACATATTTACTTCCATACCATATTCTAATTATAATTCTTTACACTTGTTCACTCTTAACATTTGGAAGTACTGTAGAACTGTGGCAGTGTTGGTACTGTGGTATCCATTTATTGAGCATTTCAAATAACAACTTTTCTTGTTTCTGAGCCATTGCATAATATGGATCGGAAACCTAAAAATATATATTACATGAGATATTATCTAAATAATAAATTAATTTAAATAATACAATATCAACAATAGAAAGGTTAAAATCATTAATTTTTTCAATTTAAAACAATACAATTTATAGTTATCAGGTACATCTAAAATCCAATATTCATCTTCAATTTCATACAATGGTTTTTAGAATTACAATTGTGTTGAACTGCAGTACTTACATGGTAGTAGAACAAAGAGTTTGAATATATTCTTTTAATATCAAATATTACTTCAGACAACGATGTATAGCCATTGCTCTCGGATGATAATCGTTCTTTTACAGTGTTTAATGATACTGGTCTATAAACCACTCTATAGTAATGGGGATCCTAAAAATAACATACAAATAATACAATCATCCTCATAGTAATATTCAACATATTGTCAGAAACATATAGGTAGAAGTTTTAGAATAAGTACAGGTAATAAAAACTCACACTATATTTAAATGGAAGCTCCATAAACTGAAAACTGTTTTTCTCATCGCCAATCAACTCTAATAATATGCGTGATGCCATAATTATCTCGTTCTTATTGAGACATTTTTCAATGGAATCACTCGTTGTTTTACTTATGATTTTCGAAATATCATCTATGTTAACGCACATTGTACATATCCAAGATTCATAGGACGCCCTGAAAAATTGGTATACCTATTTATAATGCATTATAGTGTGTTTCAAGAGTAAAGGATTAATATATGAAAATAAATTAAGCATAAATTATTACAAATCTGTATATGACATAGTGTTAGGAAGAGGTGGTAAATGGCAATTTTTGTGATAGGACCTTTTACAAGCCGAACAATATATTAATTGGTGATCCCAATCTGTACAGCCCGAACACTTCCTATATCCTTGACGATCAAGATCGTCATCATCACTGGAACTTGAATCAGATTTTTCATAATTCATTCTAAATGTTTTCATAAATTTCCTAGAAAAATAAACAATTAGGTAGATTATAATATGTTTAAAATTAAAATTTATGGTATATCACGTTTACAATGACAATAGACGTGCTTATAACTTTCCAGTTCGATAATTTATTACTATTCATTAGGATGGGTACAGTGGCGTATTTATTCATATTAAAAAAAAAATATTTGAATTAAAAAATGAACTCGGTATTATCACCCCGTAAATACGCCACTGGATCGGTAGGTTCTAATTTTAATGATTTATGTGGTATAAGTCTAGTTTACCGGGCACCATTATTTTTGAAATTTTTTTTTTTGAAAAGGGTTGTTTTGACGAGTTAAGTACGATGGTGCAAAAAAAAATTTGCGGAAATGACTATTTTGGATGTTATAGCTTCCCAAAGTTAGCGATTTTACGTTTATACGCGTGCGCGCAACACTACTATAATGCCGCGCGGAGGACCTCGAGTTTTGCGACCAGAGCCGGTAGGCGTAGGGAGCTTCTATAGAGCGTTGAGCGTAGGTATGCGTAAAAACTCAGAATTTGAAACTGCGTAAGCATATAATTTCAAAACGAAGTCTGGCTTTCCAATTTTGATTGCAACATCGTTCTTAACTCGTTGAAATACATAAGTTTCAAAAAAAAAAATCTATATTCGTAATTGGTGCGGTAAACTAGTGACGCTCAAATGCCAAAAATCGTAAAATAGCGAACTTCATTAGGCCATAACTTCAAAACTAAGTCCGTGCGCTAAATTTCTTTTTCACCATCGTTTTCAGCGTGTTTAAATACATTAGTTTCAAAAAAAAAAAGGTGGGTAAGTGGATTTCGCTCTGCTGTACAGTAGGTTACAAGTGGGTCACTGTATATAAGAAAAACGATTCTGAGCGGAGACGGTATGTTAGTCTAGGTATAAGACATAATATTATATTAGGTACCTATAATAAATTCCAAATTAATCATATCATAATATTTATTAGGTACTTATAACGCGTTATACATCAACAAAAAACCGTGGTACTATCATAGATATATAATAGTATACTTTAGAAGTTTCAAGTACCCACGAATAATATTATACAATCACAACAAAATAACTAAAATAGTTATCCTAGGTTTTTAATATGTAATTTCGTCCAAATTTGTACTTAAAATGACTATAAAAATAAACTGCGTAAATATATTTTTTAGATTTTTTGGTAACAGAATTAATTACTTACGTGGAATCTTGTTTTAAATTTCAATTCTTAGATACAAAAATGGAACATTTTATAAATTTTAACTACAA
>NC_042493.1:105878143-105886881 GCF_005508785.2 Acyrthosiphon pisum
TATTATTATCAATAGAATAATGTGATTTGACCTATGTAATATAAAATGAAATTAAGATACCAAATACACGTTTTTCGTTAAAAAAAAATCCTATATGAATCATATTTCAAAAATATAGGTTTCCATTTGAATCTCCTCTTTTTAATGAATAAAAAAAATAATTAATATCAAATTATTTTAGAGTATAATATGATTCAAAGAGTTTTTCACATAGTTCATTTTTTTCTAATTTAAGTAGATCATGCTGAAATCTGCTGTCACATGAAATTTGGAACACCCTGTATATATACATTATAGTTTATAAGATAAAATATCGTCGCTCACAGCATAAATGACCTTAATAATATTTTTGTTTTGTAGACGACAGTCTTCGTCGACCGATCGTCATAGCTTAATCACGAAATTATATTACACGAAATGTATACCTTTATATGTATTAAAAGTGTTTAATGATATTTAAAAAAAATTATATAAAATAAACTACTTGATTTAGATAAGTTTTTTTACCATCCAAATAGTTCTTTTAATCAGATTCACAAATTGGCTATTTTGAATTTATTCAAAAAAATTTAAATCGAATTTAAAATTTAAAATTTTTGGTATTAAAAAATAAAAATAATTTTTTTTATTACACGTGTAGCGCAAGTGGCTATAAATTATGTATAAAAAAAAATATTTTAAAATATTGATTGAAACAAAAGTTATTCCAAAAGTCATATCTATCTGTTACACCAAAGGTGTACTACAATTGTTTAATATTATATCGTCAGCTTCCTGCCAAAACACGATAACGGCAAAATAGTAATTCTTCAGTAAACGACTTCGAAGTTTTTAAAAAAAAATTTTCGGTCTTAATCCCAAATAATCTTTAATTTTTAAGATATTCACATAGTTTTTTTTTTAATGAAATCTGCTTGTATTACAGCATTAAAATATATTAGATTTTTTTCGAAATTTTTAATATAACACTGTTTTTTTTATGGGTAAATTATTGTATGTAAATATTTTAACCGTTAATGAGTTTTACTGAATATGAAAATGATTTTTACCATTTGTTTTGGCTGGAAGAAATCTATATTGGTTTAATATTGAATATTTTGCTTATTGGACATACTCAGATTATAATCATTAGATTGTACTTATGTAAATTATCAATGTATTTGCTTAAGAGTGAATTTTTTTTATTATTAACATAATTATTGTTGTGTTTATCATGATAAATAAAAATAAAATAAATTATTAATAGGTATTTTTTATCTTAAAATTATTGTCATAATAACATAACTCATAAACTATAAAAAAGAAAAAATATAAAATTATATAAAAAGAAAATAACATATACTTTTATGTAAAAGATTTAAAACTTTAAACTTTAAAGAAATTGCAACTTATGTATAAAACAATTATGAAAATCAGTCTTAATCTTCATATATTTCTGAATCGGATTCTCCTGGTTCTGGAGCTTTATCTTTCTTAAGAGGAATACTTGGCAAACTTTTATAAAACGTATGAAACATATCTGGTATTACATTCTTTTCACATAGCTTAAGTAGGTCCTTTTTCTTTTCATGACTTATTGGCAATGGTTTTGAATATAAACATTTAAGCTCTAATTTACTTATATCTGTTGATGCAATTTTGCTCCTTACATTTTTTTTCCAACATTAATGTATTGATATTCGCTAAAATAATCATATTTATATCCAACAATGTAAGGATTATTTTTTCTGTATTCAAAACATTTAACTTTCAACCAGTTCATAATATTACCTTGAGTGTCAACTTTTTTATTCTTTATTATTGAAGAAGAAAGTTGTTGTAAGTTTATAAAATCCTTGTATTGCATTTCTTTTACTTCATACGGAGGTTTAGATTTATTTCTATTTCGTGTTGATCTCGCAACTTGGAAGATAGTTAGCCAATCTTGAACTGTGTATATTGGAACATTTCTTTTGGCATTTTCTATAGCACTGTGCATGGAATCAAACTCCATAATGGAGTGGCCACTCTCCATAAATTTATGCTCTGTTTGATTGATGTTTGTTGTTTGAATAATATAAATCATTAATGCCATAATATTGTGATTCCTATTCTCTCTCAATTATTATATAGGTATTATAATTATTATATTATATTATATTATCACTCAATTCGAGAAATTAATGAATAAAAACAAAAATAGTTTACATAACGAATGCATAATGTTATCATAATATTAACAAAATTAAAACTAATAAAAGAATAAAAAAAAGACTGTTAGATTTATAAAAAAAGCAAATATTAGTTGAAAAAGTGACCGATTAACAACCATGGAATTTTATAAAATGTTATAATATAATGCAATTTTTTTTATAAATCTGATTCCTATCCTATATATTTTTATGATAAATTAAATTTAGTAATAAAAAATAAGTTGTAAAAAAAATACTTAATAACTGAAATACAACCAGATAATGAAATAGAACGATTTTTTTTGAACAAATTTATATTTTATTTACACAAAATAATCAATTTAGCCAATAGTTATTATTAAATACCATGTGTTTGTGGTGATTTAAAAATGACAGTACTAAATTGTTCATTGTATCTTTATACCTTACTTTTACTGAGCGAACATATTTTTTATAAAAATTCATAAACAAAAACTTTAAATAAATCGAACATTTCAAATGCCTATACTCATAACTTGATAAACGGCTTCAAAATAAGGTAAATATTTTTAAAATTATAATATATGGGTATAATATGGGTCAATAAATTTGAATATTTAATACAAGGCGCCTAATATATTGTTACAATGTCATTTAAAAACATTAAAAAATATACGTAGTTATAATTTTTTTTATAAGCATTTAAAGTTTGAATTTTGAATTTTGAAAAAATACGTAAAAATGACGAAAATTTGCAATAATAAATAATTCTTAAGTTAGAAGTTCATAATTGGTTCAAAATTCTTGAAGATATAATACAAGTCTCCTGTATATTGTTATTATAGCAGTTGAAAAATATTAAAATGGTACATTTTTTTTTATAATGATTTAAACTTTAAAGTTCAAATATTTGACGAAAATTTGAAAATTATTTTGAGTTAGAAATTCATAAAAAATTTTCTTTTTAAATCTAAGATTTTAAATTAATGTAATACAAGATTCCTCATAAGCTCGTCTACCTTTATCAAAAAAAAAAAATGTGCAAGTCAAATTAAATTTTTATGAGTATTTTAAGTTCATAGTTTTACAATATTCACTCGATTTCTCACGAAGTGAATTTGTTTTGCTGTACCTAATTCAAAAACGAATAACTGTAGATACGTGAAATTTATACTATATGTTTATTATATAAATTTCCATACTTTTTAAAATTATTAAAATATTTTGATTCGTTTTTTGCTGTTAATATTTTAAATTTTTAAACTTTTTTCTATAACAGGTAATTGTCTATACAATTTTATATGTTGGGGCAAAATTGGTGAAAGTACAACATAAGGCTCCTGTATATTGTTACTATAGAGGTTCAAAAATATTAAAATAGCAAATTTTTTTTTTATAAGCATTTAAAGTTCGAATTTTGACAAAATGTATCATATTTAAACATTATTTTGCAGTTGAAAATGTATAAAATGTTCAACTTTTATAGCTATGGATTGAAAATGTAAAACAAGATTCCACGTAAATAGGTAAATACATTAATTTTTCACAATAATATCATCAAATATACTTAGTAATATCATAGGCTGGCTGACCATATAGTTTTTTTACCATAAGACGTTTTTTTTTTAGATTAAGTTTTTTTATAATTTTAAAAATTTAAAAGTTTTGAGACGCTACACAGATTTTGGTTCTAACCGTCTTACAAGTGCGTAACATTGAACTATCGTAAAAAACCCACATACAAACACAGATAATGTTCTTGTCATCAAGTTTCATGATTGGTCGATTCATTATAATTGTTAAGCTAATGAAGTTATACGTGATCTACTGAGCGTAAATTTACTTGTAAATTACCGTATTACATTAACATTTTTATATCTTTGCAACTAGTACACATTGTATCTATGCCTTCAATAATCTATAAATCACTGTAAATTAATCAGTGGTGAATGCTGACCTCCATGTATGAGCGTGCTCATTTATCCTAATGTATTATAGTTCTATTAAATTTATATATACGACTTTAATTTAATTAATATTAATTATATTACAATATTTATTGATGGAGCGCTCCCGACTGAGCATGCCTTGGATGGTTAGTACCGCGGCTAAAGGTCTAGGAATAACCGGTATCTCACATCGATAATAAGCGTAACCTTAACTAAAGTATTAAATTAAAATTAAAAAAAAAAAATTAATTTACATTTATCAAAAAATATAACGTATGTAAAATAAAATATAAATTAATCTGTATTTCTTCTTTTCCTATTGCTATTAATATCAATTCTGTTATTAATCTGATATAGATAACCGTATATTAAGATACAAATTAAGGTACAGTACAGAATGTGACTAAATATTATGTTGAAAATGCTGAGGTCAATAAATTATCAATATTTATAATAATGCTATGTTTATCAAATTATTATTTGTATTATATTCGCAATCGCTGTGAAAGAACACAGTATTACACGTGAAATGTAGGTGTGTATTATTATTATTGGCTTATTGCGTTTTGCCAGTTTTTGTTAACTAAGAATTTGGGAAATTTGGCAACGGCGCGGCGTCCCGTTGTAACAATGTTGCCAAATTACGACTCTGTTTTGGCGTCAGTCTTGAATATTTCGATGGTTTTTGAGTCAGGAGTCTAGGACCGGATGACCGATATAAGTCAAAATGGAGAATCTTTGAGAGCTTGGAAATAACGGTCTTTGTTTTTTTCGTCATAAATTATAAAGAAATATAAAATAAGGAAATGATTTGTAAAATTGCGTCTCGCAAGCATGCATCTGTCGTTTGTGAAACCTTAGCGCGGCAACACTGTTTCCAGGCTCGTATACGCCTCTCTTGTTATTGTTTCCCTAAAAAATTCCTGGTATCTACTACCCCTCACTCAATTCACACTACCTGATTCATACAATTTGTTGGCCTTCGTTGACGCCTGTGTGGTACTGGTGTAAACGTATTATTTATCCATCGGGCTTGCTTATGATTTTGTTGTTCGTTGGGCTTTCTCGTTTTAATAACTGAAATCCCCAGCAGGCTCAACATCGTCGTACGTTGATCGTTTTGATTTTACATCAGCTGCTGCTCGTGCTCTGCGGCTGTCCACTTGGCGGGTCTTCATATCGGGTACAATCCTCCGACACTCCATCTGAACCAGACAATCCGTAAGTTGCTTTCATTTTACTCGCCGCATAATCGTGTTTGTCGTGTGTTACGATGAACGGCGTTTGGGTCTAATCGTAGCACTCTTGTCAGTTTTTCCTTCAATGTTTATCGATTTCACTTTCAGCTTACGCCCAGTTTTTTGTGATAAGTTATATTATGCGTCCTGTCTTGTAGAAATGTGTATTTCAGTCAATTCAAATCAGCCATTTTTGTGTCACTAAACAATGTTTGCATCATTTTGCGGATGGTTTCTGGCAAAGAGTTGCTCAAAAATCGAGATAAAGTTTTGACCTATGAAACATAATTTATTCTATAGAACCGTGTTATGCATTAGTATATTATGTGAAGAATTATTTTTAATATGCCTATCAAGACTTAGACTTTTTCCGTCTTTGTTTTAGTCAAATAATTTATTTAATTACCAAGGTGCATTTTATCTAAATTATTTGAATTTTAAATTTTAGCTGAACTTCTTTAATATCTTATATTAGATAAAGAAAATAATGAATGATAGAAAAAAGAAATGATGCAATACAAAATAATGATTAGGTATACCTACCATAAAGGTATTTTAAAAATGATTGTATTGAATTATTACAAATTAAAAATAATACTTGTGTATTAGATGTAGCGATGTTAGGCGCTGACGACAAGACGCGCAGCGGCTATTGTGGTGTTTGTTTTGTTTTTACTGAATAGCGCCGGCACAAAATTGATGAAAATAGAGAAATCCTCATCAAATTATTTTGTTATAACTTATCAGTTCAATTTATTTTTTTTTTAATAATATTTTAACGTTTTTTGTAAATTGTACCCTTTTTACACAATTTTTCGCTTTTTGACCATTTTCACCTCCATTACTATACTTTATTCGCGTAGTTCGTTTGTTTTCAAAGCCGCCCATATGCAATATGCACGCGAAATCGGTTCATAGCTTTCCCAATCGCTTCAATTCTAGACGTCGGCCGTCAGTAATTTTTATCGTTTTTCGTGATTCTCGATTCATTTTGACTTTTTAAACACTTCAAAATCGCGTTTTCTAACCGATCGTCTTCAAATCAGTCGATCCTTCGTAAAGTGGTGTCAGTGGTTACTAGTGTAACTGGGGTGGCAAACGGACTATATGACTCTTCAATTAAATTTGTGTTTAATAACTTTGAAATTTGTTGTTCTATTTCTTTCTTATCTTCAAGTGTACACCTATATGGTCTTTTGTTACAATATGTATCTATTAATAAATCAATTCGAGCTTCATAATCTTTCACAGTTCCTATATCATATTTGTCTTTTGAAAAAATTGTCTTATATTTATCAATAAGACTCTATTTCAGCCTTTTCAGCAGATTCCAAATTTCAAAAATCTCCATCCACTGATGAACATTAGAATTTTTACCTGTGAACTTCTCAATGACAAACTTCTCTGCCAATGTTTTAACATTTTTTTGATTATGATGTTGTTGCTTACTTTCAGTAAGTTTTTCTAAAATTTGTGTCAATGACTGTTCTGAAATACCTGTACTGTTTGTAGCCGATTGTGTTATTTCTTCCAAAAAATACCCTTCAATTTGTATATTCTCCTGGTCATCCATATACACTTTTTTTTAACTCTGTTGTTAATGCGATCCATACCCTTCTCATTTGGTGCCTTTTCCGCAGTGGTTTCTTTATGCTCTCATAAGCAGATGTTTCCATAATAAGTTTATGTAAATTCATTACCTGATAATCTTCTGGAACACTATTATTTCTATAGCCTATTGTTTATAAAAATATCAAATTAGCCGATAAGCGGAGAAAAGAATCCCCCATATTTGTGAGTTTTCAAGTATATACTATTATATATACTATCATATATGATGACCTAACATTTTGAAGAAATTTGATGAAAAATAATATTAAAATATTTGAAACAAATCGTTTTGAAAAAGTTTTAATAATATTTGATTTCAAATATATGGTGACCAAATATTTTGATGCTAATTCAACAATATTTGCATTAAAATATTTGACAGGAAACCTTCTAAAAATGTTTTGAAAATATTAATATATTCAATTTGCTATGTGGAATGTATGGTCGGAGCTTTTTGATGGTCAGATCCTTTCGGTAGACATGTGCCAGCTTTTTTAATTCTCTGTTTTTACTTGTCGTATTGTCATTTTTTATATCTTACAGCGTCAACTACATTGTTGACTTAGGATCTGGGCATAGTCAATATGTTGTCCGAAGTCACTCCACGCTTTGTAATAATTAAGACGATTTATGGTAAAAATTAATTGATTATTGAATAGAACTTCTGTAAATTTTTGAATGTATGTAGTTTTATTTAAACTTTATGAATTGTCTTCAAATTATTTTTACAGAAAAATGAGTGGTATTGCAGTTAGGCGATTATTAGAAGAACGTAAAGCATTGAGAAAAAATCCTGCATTTGTGAGTACTAATAATATGTTTTAAAATACTAAATGTCTATGTAATGATTAAATACAACTTTTTTTACCTCAAGGGTTTTGTGGCTAAACCAGCCAAAAATCAAGATGGCACATTGAACCTTATGGTTTGGGAGTGCTATATACCTGGAAGAACCGGTGTAAGTATAATATTTTTTTATTTAATTATACACCTGTGTCTGATTGTGATTTCCAGGTACCATAAAAATATCCACCAAATTAAAAACATAATATTATGTTCTAGTTTTGAACATACCTATATCTGTTTCCTAGCAATTTTATAAAAATTAATTAATATTGTTAAAATCATTTTTTATAACTTTTAAACATGATTTTCTGCATTCATAAAATTCTTGTTGTATATATTACATAAAATATGAAAGCAACTTACACTATCAAAAATAGAGCCTAATATTGTAAAATTGTATGGTTTTCACACTTTGGTGACTTATGCTAATGCAATAGGCGATAAAGAACACACTACTCTTTCAAATTATATTTAATGTTTTTATTTGTTCAATATAACTAAAGACCGGATTTATATGCATTTTAAATTGTAAAATATGCATGCAAACATGCACTAAAAAAAGTCAAAATATGCAAGGAAAAAATGCAAAACATGCAAAATAAAATTTCAATTTTTATTCAATTTTATATTTTATTTTAATTTTGCAGTGATAATTATTTATTAATTTTATTACATTTTTCATAAACAAAAAGTAACATATTGTATAATATAGTACAAAAATGTAATTTTTTGTTAAATTGTAATTTAATTTTTAAACATTGATATATTGTAAAAAATATTTTATTAAAATTAAATAGTAGATAAATTGGTGATATACTAATATATATATAGGAAAGAAGTATGAACAATTTTATTGAAGGTAGTAAATTATTAATTTGAAAAACAATAAGTTATCAAAGTATGTTCCATGTTTATTTCAGTGAAATTATGACGGTGATCTGTAA
>NC_042493.1:105888115-105902935 GCF_005508785.2 Acyrthosiphon pisum
ATTTGAAATTTTTTTTCTGCTGTTACTGATTTTTGACAATTTTGACAGAAAACTGTTGTATTATTTAATATTTTGAAAACCTCGCCAGAAATATTGTACGGCTCAATACACTTTCTAATTGATGCAAGTTTTGAATTTGGAATTTTGGGCATTTTAACTATTTAAAAATGAATTGGTAAATTACAAAATAATTATTGTCGAAAAAACACGTAGGTACACTCAACACTCACGTTTTGTCTACAACGTAATTCTTACTAACAATAATTATCTTGGATAAATATAGTAGTGGTTGTAATATAATATGTTGTTGTACAAATTATGTTGTTTAGGGCATTTTATCAACAAGATTAGATAAAATAGGTAAAGTCATGTATCCACTATAAAACCCGTACAACCAACCTATGGAACTATTTTTAGCGTCTGAATATTCTTTGAGACGTAAAATATTTGATATTATAATATTATATAAACGTACCTATGATCTGTGTTTTTATTTGTATATTTGTACGATTTTTTTAAAATATGCAAAAATATGCAGAACATGCATTAACGTCAGAATATGCGAAAATATGCAGTATAAAATTTTGATATTTAATCAATCAAGTAATGATTTGTGGACACTCATTGACTGCATGTATATGATGTTGAAAATAGCAAAATGCACTTTATGCAAAATCCGGTCTTTAAATATAACTATCATGGACTGCTATGTCCATTTTATAGCCCCATGTTATTTGTAATATAACAAAGTTTACCTATTTCTGAGAATATCTTTTATATTTGTAATTATACTTCTAATTTTGTTTTAAAGTGTATGGGTCATTCAAATTGACTTGTGCATTGAAAATTTCAAGTCTGTGAATATTTATTTTTGATTACAATAGTAAAACAACATCAACTTTGTCAAAAACAGTTTTGTGTAATAATTTTAGTTTTACATAGGTTTTTCGATATTTTTTTTTGTTTTTTATAAAAAATATATTATGATATTACATATTATATATGTTACGGGCAAAGTAGAAAATTGGGCATTGTATACCATAATAACAAGATTGTAATAATTATTACCTATTATGTTATAATGTGTATATTTTTCCTTTACCATGTTTCTCATACTTTTACCTTATTGTTCTGTACCAAACTCAATGTCTACGTCGTTTACAATTCTTCGTGAAAACTTTGCGATATTATTGTTCACTACATATACACCTGCGGTATATCGGCAAACATCACCGCCAACTGGTGGCAACAGACATGCGCGAACAAGATGAGTTTTCGTCAAGCTAGTGGGTATTCTTATTCTGAATCGAGTATACCTACTACTAAATAACTAATATTTCAGGCTGGGAGTTAACACGTTAAAAAGTTAAAGTTAAGTTAATTAATAAAATATTTAATTTTTAATATTAGTATTAATAAAATGTGTATTGTTACCTTTTGGAACATATATAATAATAATAGTTTTTTGGCTTAATTACATAATTAATTTTAGGTACCTACTACCTATTACTACAATTTTGAATTGATTTTGATTTTGGTTTGACATGAATACTATTTATTATTAAATTATAATAATTTTTATAGTTTTATTTTAACTTATTATTACTAAAAAAATAATGTAGAGATATCATCATAATATTTTACATTATTTATTACCACATATGTACCACATATGTACCACATCGGTTCGTACACAGTTTGCCGTCACATTGTCGTGTACGAATAAAATATTTTAGTATAGTTCGTGGTTACGTATTAATGCAATTTTATATAAATGTGTGTAACTACTTTAGGGCAGGGTACACTTTATCTGGGCAATCTAGTACAATGCCCGGTCAATGTATAAATAATTTGAGTATTAAAATGATCATTCTTACATTGCCCAAAATGCCCGGGCTTAGTGCACAATGCCCGGATTTCCTACTTTACCCGTAACATATATGTATAAAAAAAAAAAAAACACTAGAACCCATATATTTAATGTTCTGCTTGGAATTAAAAGAAAACAATGTTCGATGTATGTATGTATAAATAAAACGTATAAATGTGTTTATTTATTACATTTTAAATAATTTTCATATTAATATTTTTATTTAGACTCCTTGGGAAAATGGATCGTATTTCTTACGTATGACTTTCAATGACGATTATCCATCGACTCCACCAAAATGCAGATTTGTTCCTCCATTATTCCACCCCAATGTTTATCCCTCTGGTAAATATAATATAAGCTATCTTAATTATTCATATCTATAATATAATTTTAAAATTCAATTTGTAAATATTAATCATGATTATTTATGATTTACTAGGTACTGTGTGCTTATCAATATTGGACGAAGAAAAAGATTGGCGTCCAGCTATTACTATTAAGCAGTTATTGTTTGGAATAAGAGATCTTTTAAATGAACCCAACATCAGCGATCCTGCCCAGGCTGAAGCTTATCATATTTATTGGTAACTACTTTTTATTATGAAATATAAGTTTAAAAAAAATTTAAACAGTACGTTTATTTTTATAAATTTTTTTTTAGCAAATATCCGGAAGAATATATCAATCGTGTCCGTGCACAAGCCAAAGCGATGTCCAGAGCATAGTTGACAAAAAGAAGATCATGCATTTATTTGATTACCCTACTAAAATAGTAACAATTCTCAATACGTTTTTATTTTCACTTCTGTAAATCAATAAGAAATATCCAAATGTATCATTAACAACATTAAACATTCAATAGCTTTCTCTCTTTTTTTTTATATTATAGCTGTACTATTATTTATATTAACCACATTGTATTTATAAATATTTTGAGAACAAATCAATTTAAATGCTATTTTTTCTATACAAAGAGAAAAACAAAAATAACCAGTTATTAGTCCTTTAGTCATTACCTTTGTCTTGTTCTTGTTTGATGTACAACTAAAAAGTAAACTAATGATTGGTCACAGTTCATTGGGGTTCACATAGTCACACAACGGAACCTAATTGTTCATAATTATTGTTGAAATTGTACTGTGTCATTTATCAATTCATTTTCTTAACCTCTAATGCCTGTGATACCGATTTTGTAAAATTACATTTTTTCTTTACACATTTAAAATGGAAAATTAATTTTTTTGTTCTTTTTTTTTTTATTACAATTGAGATCTCTTCAAGAATCGGTTAAACTAAATGTTCATATTATGTATATGCTTTTAGATTGTGTCCAGGCACCACTAAATAATCCAAAAAATAAAAATAAAAAAATAATATAACAAAATATTACAAAATTACTGTAAATGATCATTGAGTCAAACATTCATTTTAAATTAAGAAAAGTTGAAAAAACTCCAACCATGACAAATTAGATTGGTATCATCACAGTTGAACTAGTTTTGCGCAGTAGATATGCATCTCCTTCACCTCTGGCCTATATTGTAGTTCTCCATTTCTTATTAGTTGATTTTGTACTATGTTATTTATGTATGTATGTGATGGACAGCCAATAAGAAGTGCAGAACTCGATAAAGGTGAAGTAAAGAGTGGAGGATGCGTATCAAAATACTGTGATGATACCTATCTGTCATGCCTAAAACTGTGAAATTAAATGTCAATTATTTAACTATGTTTTATATTATTATATACTGTACAGTATATAGTGGTGAACTGTAATTGCCCTGCTCACTGCTCAGTAATCGAACAAAAAACTGTCAACAAATAGTTTTCAGGTGTGATAATCAGTGTATAAATAAAAATTTTATAATAATATTTTTCAATTTTGTCAGCCATTTTCTAATTGAATCATCCATCTATATATAAAAATGAATATTTGTCCGTGTGTGTGTCCTATATGCATTCCTAAATGGCTGGACCAATTTTGATGAAATTTTTTGTGTTTGAGTGGTTCTCAGGATGATTTAGATGTACAATTAGACCTAATACGTCGGACTCTCCCAGGGATTTTGAAATTTATGATGGAAAATGTTGCTATTGGTTATAGGAAAAATAATTAGTAGATATTAGTATTAATTATATTATTAGTTGCCATTGGTTAATCGGGTAGATCACGTACAATCATGCATCAAATCGAATTTTCGCACATTGCCTACCAAGTTGCTGAGTTTAAATTACTGTAGTGAGTTATACCAAAAAGGAGTTTACGGGCAACATAGTGCTCAGAATTTATACTCACCACACACATTAATTACCGTTTAAACTACAACAAATAGTACAAACTACACACTTACAAGATCACGCAACGTACAAACGATATTATGTGAATTAAGTTGCTTGCCAATTATTTGCTCCTTAATAAATTGCCGGCACCGGAGGAGGCCTTAACAGTAGATAAATAAAAATTATCAAAGCTGTGTATTTGGGTCTGATAATATTTAATTTTATGGAAGAATAATTTTATACTGATTCGATGGCTTCATGTTAAATAGATGTAGTTATGGATCAAAAAAAACGGGCAATACTCAAAATTGGATCGAACGAGAATACAGAAGAGTTATTAAAAGTATTAAAGTTTTGATAGAGTCAAACATTACATTGAGATCAATCATTAAAATCAAGACTTAAATTAGATGAACAATATTTATTTGAACTAAATAAAATATTGTTCATCTAATTTAAGTCTTGATTTTAATATAGGTAATTACATTTCTTTTTTTCTTTTCTTTTCATGTTTTTTATTTTGAGCAAGATCATTGACAAAAAAAAAAAATAAAAATTAGCTATATTTATAACTAAGTAATTAAGTCTTGATGTAAAATATTTTGTAAATTTGTTTACGCATTTATGGATATAAATTATACACCAACTTACACAAATATAGATGTAGGTTAGACGTACATTTACCAGTTTATAGATTACATTTAGGAGCTATTGAAAAGTGGAATTATTTGTGGAACATGTTAATATGTCCAAAATCTGCATAAACATTTTATTAGATTGTTCATTAATTTATCTTTGTCTAACAAGGAGGAATTCATTATTTTACTCGATTAGTCTGATTTATATAGCAAAACTAAATACTATAGGGAAAACAGATTAATGGCACGCACTCTGGTGGACATAATTGTACTTTTTCTATTCGGGTAATATAACTAATGTGCCCATTGCTCACAATATTATGATGGTTATGTAAAATGTGTATACTATAGTTTTGTTGTCACATTGTGTTGTTTGGTTCATTGTATTATTAAACATTTTTATTTATTTTGAATTTTAATGTAAAATCAAGTACAATTGCTAATTTCCATAGGAAAAATACCATTCATAATACTTAGGTCATATAATATGTGAAATAATTGATGATTATGTATGGTACAAATAGTATACGTACTTTAGTAGATCCTCCATAGTAAAAATCATTTTGACGAATATTAACAGGGTTATAGCCAATTTAACTACAAATTATTTTAGTATATTTAAAAAAATTTATAAGATAATATTTCCCATAGCTCACATTACAATGTACTATCTGATAAATACCTATTGGCATTTATTTCAAGATAATTAATTTAGTTTTGTTGTTTTAATTGATTTTAGGAGCTTAATTAAAAATAAGGGGAATACAACAAAAGAAGATGGTAATACATATTCTATCGACGAAGGGCATGTTTAAAAAAAAAGGAGTTGGAGTCAAATGGAATAGATGTTTTAAATTTGTATCACTTAGAGAGGGTGAAGTTCATAGATTTAAATGACAATTCAAGTCCTCATTAAAACCCAATAAGAAATTTAATTCTACCAGTACTGAGGAGGTATTCATGGCCATTGATTATGTTGAAACTACAGAATCTGCAAATTCATCAGCCCTAAACGTAAAACCAAAAATCCGTTTCATGGATCTTGTTGAAATAATGGATCCCTGATACATAAGGTGAAAGGCAATTTGTTTTTCTGATATAATAACCAAACCTCACACAAATGGCGTAGCAAAGTTGGCATTGGAAAAACACTCCAGTACTACCAGTACTAGTCACTAGTAACATGCTTATAATTTATGGTTAACTAACCAATTAATTAAATTGACGACTGCCTTGGTCGGCTTTCGACTAGGTATCAAATGATTCAGTTTTTAAATAATCTGGAAAATGAGAATAAGCTATTATATTTTCATTATTACTAACTTATTTTTTCTTATAAATTGTTTAGCTAAGACATTTTTTGAAAATTATGAAGTATCTAAAATTTGAATAGAAGTTTTTGAATTATTTAACTTTATTTACTAAAAATATATTTGTTTATGATATTGGTTTGGAAGCTTAGGAGCTATAATGATTTCAAAATTATACAGTAATTAATCTATAATCATTTTCATATTTATAAAAATGTTATGAGTATAATTAGTTTTAAATTATACATTATATACATTAGTTACATTAGTATATAAGTTTGTACATTAGTTTTAATAACTCAGAAATTATACTAGTTTGAATTTGAATTTAGAGATATCTAAGTACATAAAAATGATATCAAATATGGAAAGCCATAGAGGTCATTGACATGTATAGCAAAAGTTGGCAAGTTAATGAAAATAATTAACTCAAGTTAAGTTAAGAGGACACAAGATCGATAAGTTAAAAGTTAACGGTTAACCAATTATAAATTTAACTCGATAAGTTATAAGTTAATATGGAAAAAAATATCAACTTAACTCAGTTTAAAAAAAGTTAATCAATTTTTTTTTAATTAGTAGGTAAATCACATAAAGAGTGAATTTGTCTTTCTAGTTTCTAATTTGTAAATTATAAAAAACAATTTTATTGAACTTTTATCATAATGAATACTGTATACTCTTTTACTTTTACTTTACTATTATTTAGGTACTAATTTAAGCTATACCCATCTCAAATTAATAATTCAAGAAATATATTTTTTTATATTGTATAGCAATTGAGTGTTATAATACGTAAAGATGAGTACATGACCTTCATATATATTATAAGTTATATAACATTAAAACAACAATTGTCAATTTGTAATTTAAAATTATTAATTTTATTAAAACATTTATAATTGCAACTCGCATAATTTATAATTTACACTTATAATATATTATATACACAAATTATGATATCAAAAAAAAGAACATAAATGTTTGCGTTTTTGTATTGGATTATATTTATTTTATACTGATATAGTAATATTTACGTATAAACAAAAAATTTCAAAATGTTTTTAACTGGATTTGTTTAAAATCAACTGAGAAAAGCTAAGTTATTTCAACTGTAAATTAAACTAGCTAAGTTCATAAGTTGATTAGAAAATAAACTAACTAGTTAAGTTAATAAGTTAAAAAAAATAAACTTTTTAACTTAAATTTAACTTTTTAACTAGTTAATGCCCACTTTTGATGTATAGTGGGTGTTGAATGAGGATTGAAATGAAGCAGGTCACTGCACTGTATTTGTATAATATGATTTATGAATTTCAATAATAAACCATTGAACACAAGTAGTGGTAAAAGCGTACCTAGTAACAAACAACGTAACTGATATTATTTATATGGAAAAATTATTACCGCTAATAATTTTAAAAAAACACTTGAAATACTAATTCAGTTTCCAATTATGTAAGTGATGATATCAATTATATAAATATGTTCTTCAAATGTTAATCGGCTGACATCACATAAGATGGTCCTAAAGGATGTTTTTTTCTAGGAACCTGGGTTGAATTGTTTCATTAGAGCTGATAGGGCTTTTATTAGTTTCTGTTACTTTTATTTTAATATTGTGTAGTTGATGAATCTACAGGAATCTTAAACATTTCATTCATGGAACATTGAAAAGTAGCATTATCGATTAGTAACATCTTTTTTTACGTGGTACGGCTTCAGATATTTTCTTAAATGATTTATCCATTCCTGTTTTGTGATGTTAGTTAGACATTGTAATTATATTTAGTATATTTCCAATAGTCACTATATTATCTAGTACAGATTTGCTAAGATGCTCTTTGTATAATTTTACAATTTCAAATAAATTCTCTCCAACATGATTTTTGTCATTTAAATGACGTTTAACTCCATTTACTTTAGTACTAGGTAAAGATGATTTAGGTCCGCTTGTAGAGTGTTTTTCCAATGCCAACTTTGCTACGCCATTTGTGTGAGGTTTGGTTATTATATCAGAAAAACAAATTGTCTTTCACCTTATGTATCAGGGATCCATTATTTCAACAAGATCCATGAAACGGATTTTTGGTTTTACGTTTTGGGCTGATGAATTTGCAGATTCTGTAGTTTCAACATAATCAATGGCCATGAATACCTCCTCAGTACTGGTAGAATTAAATTTCTTATTGGGTTTTAATGAGGACTTGAATTGTCATTTAAATCTATGAACTTCACCCTATCTAAGTGATACAAATTTAAAACATCTATTCCATTTGACTCCAACTCCTTTTTTTTTAAACATGCCCTTCGTCGATAGAATATGTTTTACCATCTTCTTTTGTTGTATTCCCCTTATTTTTAATTTTAAAATTTTTATCAAAATTTGATTCATTATTTTGAGATTAATGTTTTATTATTATTCATAATAGTATCATATTATTATACACTTATATTTTTATGTTATAATTTGGTTTTTTTTGGGTGGAGGTTACAATACCTTTAAGTTTTACATTTAAAAGAGTTAAAAAATAAAAATAATAAAATAATCACCAAATTAATTGAAAACTCTAGAAATGTCTGATTAATTTGAATCATGCATACCAAATGCAGGTGTTATGAAACTTTTTTAATTAGGAAATAGAAAACCACATGAAAATATATTTTTAAAAAAACCTAAAACTTCAATTTTTTAGTTTTAATCAAAATTATCCCCAAATTTTATAACTAATTATTTAATTATCAAATTATAAATGGTTCAAATAATTTATTATGGTATTGTATTTTATTAATGTATTTAAATTGTATATCTTATGTGTTTAATATATTATTTATTTTTATGAACTATTTAAATTGTATCATTTTATTAGCACATCCAAATACCTTATTGTTTAAATGATTGTATATTAATGCATCGTGTACCGATGGTCATTACCATTTGTCCATTTTAAATTTTATTAACATCAATTTATAATTTCCAAAATATGAATCATTTAAACTAGAAGAGTTAAATGGGCTTAAAATAGTGTAGGTCAATGTTTACATAATTGTCTTATCAATACGACATGATAACAAGCTGATGGTCAAAATATTTTATATCTGATGATGGAATATTGAATAAAGATAATATTATGTGTTGTCATTAAAAACAATTGCAATAGAAATATAATTTTTTAATATTTTATAAAAAACTTTATTCTGAGCAAATAATATCATGTTATCATACGGTATTGATAAGATAGTTATGTAAACATTGACCCACACGCATATGGTGGCCAACTTCAACATTGATTACCCTAATGTAGACAAGTTAGCTATCTAGTATTTTATATCTGTGGTAGAACCGCAGTTATAAAATCTTTTATCAGTAATACAGACAATGGTAACTATATACTGGTAAGTGGTAACTAATGGATAGTTAGACACAAAGGGGATATACACTGTTATAAAATTATGTTTAGAGTTCTAAAATCAATCCAAAATTATAAAGAAACATATAGCTTCATTATTAAATATAATAAGCTGCAGTTGAAGCGTGCATGGATAAAAATATTATTTGTACAGAATGTATTTTTTAAAACTAAGATAACTAGTAATTGTTTTAACAAATTTCAAAACTTTAACACAACCTTTTATTATACAATTTAGAAATTTTGTAAAGTGTACTATAGGTATATATTTTATTTGCATTTTATTAGGTGGTAAAACAGTAGCGGATCCAGAAGTCAGCTATGGGGAGGGGGCGATTTAAAAAAAATTAAATTGTCTTTGTTTTGCCATATATTATTATAATAGAGTTAAGAAGACAGCCCAAGGGCCAGAAACCAGAGTAACCAATACGATTGTAAAATACAGACACTGTATTTTAGTTTAGGTACAATCTATACCTATATATACCAATTTATATATTTAAAAAAAATTTAAATAAAAAATCTATTTTCCGTCTTTAGTATTAGCCAGGGGACCTTTCAGTTTAATATAAAATTATTATTTATTAAAAAAATATAAATTCTAAGACATAGAGATAATTTTCAAGTAAAACTATAGAAATCGATGAAATACTGATAGAAATAAAGAAATGTTTTATTAAAAATGTTATAGTTCTTCAGAATTTATACTTAGGAAATTGTAACTCGGGATTAATATTTACAGATAATAATTTCATTAAAAAATTACATTAAAATAGAAATTTAAAATATAGACTTTTTGCCGCGTAAAATGACGTTTCAAACCACTGTGCTACGTGCCTGGAAATATTCTACTGATGCTGTTACAGCTTTTTGTTTCATAGATTGGTCACACTGATTGTGCGTTTCGAAGATGGCCGTCACGATTTTCGTCCGGGCCTATGCTGTATGACGTGTTAATTCTTATCAACAGGTTTAAGTGTTTAACGTAGTCTCATTCTCCGGTTTTCACTCGCGACCGGATTTCTAGGCACTCAGGTGTAGTCAGAAAACAGTTTTTAAAAAAATCCGTGTAGGAGTTCAAAGCGATAGGAGTTTGGTGTTTGTGTCACCAGTGCCTCGCGTTCGTCAATCTATTCGAACTCATCCGGCGGCGTGTAGACGGATTCCATTAGCTCTACGATACCACACAATGTATTGGACGGTTCACAAGTCCGATGGTCCTAGTCTGGTCAATAACGCAGCGGTCACGATTGGCACGAGAATTTTCACGTTTGGTGGTCACTGCAATGGAGGAAACTACACAGGGTTGAAGCCGATCGACATACATATACTAGACACCGGTAAAATGCTGTAGGACGTCTAGTCTATGGCGCTGCGTGCCCTAGTTTATTCCTAATGCAATTAATATTAACCAAGTTCTGTAATTCCAGAAAAATTGAAATGGTGGAAACTGGAGCTAAATAATCAAGAAAGCTCATGTGTACCGTTCCAGAGGTATGGCCACACAGCAATTAATCTTGGATCTAATGTTTACTTGTGGGGCGGATTTAATGGTATTGTAGCTTGTAATACTCTGTACTGTTTTAACACAGGTAATTGATTGGTTCAAATCTTAATAAAAGAAAAAAAATTATTCTTAGATAGGTACCTAAATGAAATTATTTCAAACTATTAATTACTGAAAATGTAATGTTTTGTACTTAAATATTGTTAAACTATTGATATTTATAATTGTATTATTTGTATATCTCTTAATGATGTTTTTTCAGTATATTTATGTTTTGCTTAACACAATTTTTTTTTGATTTAACATTTGTAGTTATCATGCTGTAGAAAATGATTATGAAGTCAGAATTTTACGGTCGAACTTACTTTTAAAATTATAGCTGATGAAATTTATAGTATTTTTATATACACCCGATGTGGCCATTTGCTTGCTCAGACAATTAAAATCAAAAACATTTTTTTAATTGTTATGTAAAATCACTTTGGTGGGTCTCGTACTACAAAAAACTCCAACTTCAAAACTAAGTCTAACTGCCAAATTCTTGAACATTGTTTTCAGCTTGCTACATATGTTACAACAGTGGGTCCCGACTGGAGGGGAATTTAGATACTGCAGAGGGGGCTGATAAAACAAATGAAAATGTTTCTGTTAAAATAATAATTCCATTTTACAATCGGTAAAATTAAAAACAATAAATTAATTTTACTTATTATATTTAGTATAAAAATATTTATAAAATTGTATTAAAAAATATAAAAATAATATTATTAATTATTAAGTTGATTTATATTTTATCACTAAAAGAATAAAAAAAAGGTCGTCTAAGTTCTAATTTAAGATGGGTGGGCATGAGATTTTTTTAAAATTTAAAAGAGGAGCGTAGACTTAATAAAGTTGGGAACCACTGCGTAAAAACAAAAAATGTTGTCCAGTAAAACAGAAAAGTTCTTTTATTTCTGTAATTAAATAATATAAAAAATCAAATCAGAGCTTTAATAACAAAACATTTTATCCGTAAGAAATTAACAACCGGTTTGATTCTTGATTTGAAATATGTTTTTCCTAAAAACATTAAACATGTTTGTAATAATTCTTTAACAATAAAATATTTTTATCAATCTAGAAACTCTAAAATGGACCACACCAAGTGTATATGGACATAAACCAGGGCCGAGAGATGGCCATTCCGCATGTATCATTCAAAACTGCATGTTCATATATGGCGGATTTCAAGAAAGCTCAGGTCTGTTAGCTTCAAATTTGTATATGTTAAACTTACACTCCATGGAATGGAGTATAGTCAAAACAAAGGTAATATTTGATTTTAAAATTGTATCTTTTTACCAGGTATGCTATTAACAATTTTGATGGATTTATTTTTCATAGGGACGTTCTCCATCTCCTAGAGATTATCATACTGCAACTGCTATTGATAATAAAATGTATATATTTGGTGGCCGTAGTCTTTGGGCAAGAACAGAACAAATTTATAATAATACATTTTGTTCCCATATTTATTATTTAGATACCTCTAGAAGAAAGTGGAAATGTCCAAAAGTCGATGGTACTAAACCCATAGGACGGCGTAACCATTCTGCATGTATGCCAATACTATTTACCAAAAATACCTACCAAAATGTTACTTATAAAAGTGTTGAATTGGTTACAGTTGTGTATAATGGCTTTATTTACATCTTCGGTGGGGTTAACACGAACAAGGACTTATATTTTCAAGACATAAATCGATTTGATCCAGTGAATTTCACCTGGATGAAAATATTACCAAAGGGCACGCCCCCGTGTGCTAGAAAAAAACAGATTTGTCAATTAGTTAATGACAGGATATTTATATCCGGCGGTATTAGTCCGATTTCTACTGAACTAGTAGAAAGTGTTTTTAAATGGATACTTGATGACCTTCATGTTTTAGATCTGAGTAAAATATTAAATTTTTTATCATTATCTGAATTGCAAAAACAACAATATATTGTATTTATTTTTTTATAGAGCCCAGTCTAAAAGATATGTGTATGGTGAATGTGTGGGAGAAAATGAAAGAAATGAAAATTGATAATTTTAACGACCTACACATTCCTTTATCATTAAAGTAAATAAATTCATTACAATTAGGTTGCTGTTACTCATTTAACATTCATTTTTAATTAAGTTGTCTAATTTGAGTTAAATTTCCATGTGTAATTAAAAACCTTACAAATTTTTAGGCATGATATGGCTGCCTTTAAACCTTTGGAATTAATGAAAACCTAGATTGACATGATGCAGTCATATGAGGACAATTTCCTGTCCTTTTGTTTTATAAGATGACAAATATATCCACAGCCACATTACACAGCAAAAGTTTAACATATTTTAGTATTAACAGAAAATATTGAAGCTTTATAAACTGTATTATTATTTGTTATATTAGTGGATTATAAATAATTTTATGTTCAGTAAACATTGAATGTTCTTTTATTGAATACTGATTAAACAGTACTTCATTTATTATCTATTATTAAGAACCATTTACAACCTGGCAAATTTATTATATCTTGTTTATCCAAGAATAATCATAATTAAGAAAATAGCACATTTAATCAAAAATAAATATAATATGGCATAACAAATATTATTTATTGTAAACTTAAAACTGATCCTAAGGATTGGCAGTAATTTTGAAAAATATAACATTAAAAATGTGACCTTATCTTACACATGAGTCAAAAAAAAAAATTACATCTATCTTACTATTAAGTGTCAATTTTTTTTTCATGGCTTTATTCATGTAGCATGGCTTTTATCACTATTAATTTACATTTCGATTTATAATTTGTATACTTTTAATTTAACTTAACAGAAATTTCAAATGAGGTTTACAATATTTAAACAATGAAGAATAATATTTAAATTAATAATAAAATAAATAAAAAGTATATAGAATTTTTTAAAAGTAGGTAAGTAAATAATTTATAAGGTAATACAGTGATTAAGAGGATGTCACACCCGCATGTGTTGTCTCTGTCTTACAAATGTACAACATAGCAAAAACTGTTTAGCAATAACTATTATTGTATTTATGTTATCTAAAATATGGGCACGCTGTTGCATAGATAATTTTCCACCCTATATGTTCAGACATTTTGGAGCCACTACTACAAATACAGAAAGATAAAAGTTGTCCCGCGCAAAACAGTTTTTGGTATGCTGTACATTTGTAAGACGGAGACAAGTAGACAACACATGTGGGTGTGACATCCTCTTTTAATAAATTATTTTTGTAAATAGGTAAAGGATATTGGATATTTTTTATATAAATTGTTAATATCAAGTACTCTTAATATTTTAAATAATTCACAAGAATGGAATGTTTTCTGTTTATTTAAGATGAATTTATTGTGTAGGTTATTCATTTGTAAGATGTACCAAGACATCTTCAGTAGGTACCTAAACCCTTTCTCAAACCATATTGTGAAGCAGGTATAGTAAGTTGTTTTTTCTAAGTAGTTCACAAGTCTTGTTTTAATGGCCTTTTAAAAAATTCTTGGCAAGATAAAGTGATTCATTTTTACCACAGTATCTTTATACAACGGCGTTATTAATGCATTTTTGAACGAAGCTGGAATAAGCCTTTGATAAAAAATAATTTCTAATATACCTACTAGACATAAAGTCTTTGAATTTTTTAACACTAATAATAGATATGCCATCTAAACTTTCCATAACTCGCTTTGAATCGAGTACTCGCTTTGAGTCGAGTACTCGCTTTGAGTCAAGTACTCGATTTGATTCGAGTACTCGTGTT
>NC_042493.1:105902985-105911328 GCF_005508785.2 Acyrthosiphon pisum
CTGTATGAAAGAAAATATAATATTTTTGGAAAATCTATTTTTAGTACAATTTAAATTACTCGACCATTTTGTCGAGTACTCGGAATTTGTCGAGTACACGCATCTTTTCAATACTTGGCATTTGTCGAGTACTCGAATTTTTTTTTAATATTCGGAATTTGTCGAGTACTCGAATTTTTTTTAATAATCGGCATTTGTCGAGTACTCGAATTGGAACTCGACTCGACTCGAAATAATTGAAACTCGACTCGAAATTAAAAAACAATACTCGTCCAACACTAGTTGCAACTGATTAATGTGCGTCGTGCGAAGGAACGCTCATTTTGATCGGTTTAGTGTTAGTGTGCAATCGCGCAATCGACTAATGGCGACCAATCGCAGCGCGAATAGAGTCAGCCCGGGGGTCCGGACGTCGCTCCACGATTCATTTGGATGCGCCAAGGCGTTGTGTTCTTATTTGGACCCGAGTATAGGTACATCTTGTTTTGTATTTTACACGGTTTAATAATTTTTAATTGCCGGAAAAGCGAGGATCAAGGGCGTGACTGTCGGGAGACTGTGGTTTCCGTTTTCGCCAAAAATAAATTAATAATATATTATGTGAGATATTTTTTTAGTACCCCTGAACCTTAATACTTAAAATAGTTATAATTACGATGTACGCGCCTCACCTTGTATTGCAGACGACACATATTGATCATATTAAAATATTAAATGCATGTAAAATTAAACGAATAGTAGGTATTAACCCTATAAATATTAATATTAATAATTAGAAACATCACAAGTTTCTCATCCAAATAATGCTGTGGTAATCTAGCAACCACCTTGATAGCGTTGACTACCGGTTACAGGTAGCAAGACCATCGAGTTGTATATTTGTCTTAGGGTGGTTGAACAAAATGGAGACTCGTAGAATTTAGAGTGTTAATTGCAAATTGGTTTTTAGAATTTGCAAATCGATTTTTTATTTTTGGCGAATTTTTCAAATTTTTTGGCCAGCCCCCCGACATTGTCCGATCGGTTCCAAAAATATATCATTATTTGGCAAATATTTTTTTTATCAAATATAGTTTTTTTTATTATATTTACATTTTTAATTAATACAGATTTTTTTTATTTAATTTAGATTTTTTCAATAATTTTTTGAAAATGTATGTAATATTTGGGCTTAATTTTTGATAATAATATGAGATGGAATTTGCATGTAAAGACTATTGTTATGCGCATGCGTACATTATCGTTTAGCTTTTTTAAATTAAGGAACTTCCTGCCTGTGAACGTGATGCGTATAATTTATTTATCATTATTCCAGGCAATATTTCAGTATGGTTTGTTGGTATGGGGAGGTTTGAATGAAAACGCGGTTAGACCACTAATTTTATTTCAAAGAAAAATTATCAGAATTTGTTTAAGTAGAAATAATTTAATAGGTTCAACTGGTGAAAATTTCAAGGTGTTGAATGTGTTACCAGTCGAGAGTGTATATAAAAAGGTATCTATTATGTACATAATAAAAAATTATGAACATTTTTTTATTGTGGAAAATATGAGAAAAAAAAACGTGAATTGATGGCCTTTGATGTCAAAGTATTTTATTGTAAAAAAACTTTTGGTCAACATTTCATTGATTATTTAGGTCCTAATTATTATAATGCAATGCCTTTACACATAAAAAAACTCATCTACTACTCAATTGGGAATCTTAAAATTACGTGCATTAAAAAACAACTTAACTCATGGTTATTTTCACTGATAGTTGTATAAAAATAAATAAATAAATTTTCAATTTTATATAATTATATGTGGAATGAGATATGAAACATTGAATATTAATTATGAAATTTATTATGTTACTGTATCTTATTATTTTTGTAATTTGAATTAGGTTTAATTGTATATAATTTTGTCTATTATTATGTAATGTAACTCTCTACCACCAATACAAACATTATGCTTAAAGGATGTAGATACTTTATTGTAAACATTTTAATAATATGTCAAACATCTTATTTATATTTACAATAAAAAAGTTAAATAAAAAAAAAAAAAAATAATAATAAATTTCAATGTAATAACAAATTCATATATCATAAAAATCTATGTTCAATGAAAAAAATCTAAACAAAATAGAACAAATATAAAAGTAATAAAGACATTTATTTATTGAATTAAGATTCTTCATAATTTGTATTTCAATAAAAAAAGACAAGTAGAAGAAAAAAACTATTGTAAAACACCAAATTAAATATATTAGTTTTAGATTTTTTATTGGTATTATATTTTTTTATTAAATTTTTATTTTTTATTTAACTTTTTTCTTGACCTTTTCGATTTTTTATTAATATTATTTACTTATTTTTAAAAACGAATGTTCATTTATTGCTATTAATATTTTTCAATAATTTAAGTTTTTATTTAATTTAGAATATTTTTTAAATTAATTTAGATGAGAAACCAATTTGCAATTATTTGGAAATAATTTACAAAATATCGATTTGCAAATTCTAAAAACCTATTTGCAATTAATTTTCAAAATATTGACATATTTTTGGAATCGATCGGACAATGTCGGGGGCTGGCCAAAAAACTTGAAAAATTTACCAAAAATAAAATATTGATTTGCAAATTCTAAAAACCAATTTGCAATATATTGACATATTTTTCGAATTAATCGAATAAAGTCGGGGGCCATTTTCA
Organism: Acyrthosiphon pisum; assembly: GCF_005508785.2. Classification (NCBI taxonomy): domain Eukaryota; kingdom Metazoa; phylum Arthropoda; class Insecta; order Hemiptera; family Aphididae; genus Acyrthosiphon; species Acyrthosiphon pisum. Next base: position 105,905,686 of record NC_042493.1, read on the forward strand.
CACACATACAAAGCGGCTACTGTAATAGACAGAGATCCGTGATCGGAACAACTCGACCAAGTGGCCGAGGAGGTATAGATAATAATAATATGAACGATAAAATAATAAAAAATAAATAATTTTGACACGGAAAATGCTGGGTTTTCGGTAATAGAATCAATAAACAAAAATAGTTAAAAACATTATTAAAACTACATTTAAATCATAAACAAAAAAAGTGAATAATAAAAAATATCACAAGCATTTCGACATTTCGTTAGATTTTTAAATTTTCCAAAAATGGAGGCCGTCTCTCTTCACACGGCTCATTCATACGTACGAAGAAAGACGTCCACTGAAGGTAGGATGACCGACCGGTCGTATATATATAAGACATTTGGTCTGTTACCGATACATGGGAGAGCAGCGACCGCCTCTTCTATGTTTAGCGATCTCCAAACTCAGGACGTGAAACGGAACGGCAGATGGCGCTATAATATCCTGTTCATAGCCGTAAAATATGGTATAAATAATAAATAAAAGAGTCTACAGCTTAGCCTAATACACACACATCGTATGACTTTTATACACTTTATAATTACTGAAAATACACTATTATTTTATTAACTGTTGAAATTGACTTCAACTTTATTTCAAACCATTATTTTTTAGGTCGTTGACGGTCCGCATACAACAATATTTTAAAACTCAAAATAATGCTAGGAATATTTTTCAGCACTACTATAATAGTAATAATAATAATAATAATAATAATAAAAATGATTAAATGTATGTTTAGATATTGCTTGATAAATGGCGCTACTGTTGTATACTTACAATCGCCTAATATCACTTTTAGGGGTTGAATTTCCAAAAATTCTTTCTTAAAACACGGCGAAATTATAATATAAATCTGTCCTAAAAATTTCAACCAGATCCGCCCTGTGGTTTGGGCTCTACGTTGATCCCTCAGGAGGATAAATTCTTTTATATATTATATAGATGATCTGCATTACCTATTTATATACTTGTTAATACAGTATCCCCGAAAATTTACCCATATAAGATACCTCCTGAGATAATACATTTATCATAAATTTGTATTTTTTATGAGACTCACTGAGACAAAGACTAAATATATTTTATTTTTTAATTTAATTACATTTTTCGGGGGGTTTTTTTTTTGAACAATTTATGAAAGCAATTTTATAGATTTTAATTTTCTGAAAATTTTGACCTTACAACATATTTTTATTTTCATTAATCTCGTGTTTTTTTAATAATTTTTTGTTTATAGGTGAAACAGCAAGATACTGGTTATGTCTGGGTGACGAGTCCTCCACTATGGCTAATAGGCTTATCCCCACTGGACACCCTGTATATATTACCATATAACCCCAAAAAGAGCAAAACCAATATCCAATTTCTGTAAATAGATAGAATTTAATATTAATCATAATTGTTATTTACAAATAAATAATTAATCATAATTATTATTTACAAATAAATATGATCATATTACTCAAACTCCATTAATTTAAAATAAGTTTTAGAATTATTTTTAGAGAAAAGAATAGTTAAATTTAATTGTATACAATTATTTACTGGTCCTTTGACTTATATTTACATAGCTTAGAATCTTTTATAGTTATTTGTTTTAAGATTGTATGTACAAATTCCAGATTTATGATCTACCCAAAGCAGTTGTTAAACTAACATACATAAAATGTTTTTTCTTATCGTTACTCCTTTTGAAATACTATAAATAAAATACAATAACCATGGTAACCATAGTAGGATGATGAATTGAAATATTTTGTAATTATTATGCTTTTTAATCACTGTAAAATTGTTAGATGTTGAATGTTATAACACATAAGGTTGTAAGGTACATAATTATTATTAATTAATTTTATAAGACGTTAAAGAACACTTTAATAATTTATTTATCATTTGTCTGTACAGTTCATTAATATTAATAATTAACTAATTGTATGATTATTGTGCTAATAATAAATTAAAAGTAATATAAGTAATTAATAACAGATATATAAAACAAATTATATAAACAATTAGCATAAACTCAATAGGTTTGAGAAAAATAAAATGATAAATTCTAAAAAACAAATAAAAACTATTCTTGTATGCACTTCAAAACATTTAGATTTTAAACATAAGAATACAAAACACACATCTAAAATATATACTATAAGTATACAACATTTTATACATATAATGAAAATGTTTTCTAGAGTAATTGGAACAAAGTAATTCTATTTTTTTTCAGTTTTTCATATAAATCTCCAAGATTAAATGTGTATTAATATCTAAACATTAAATTGTAAGTCTGCTTATATAACTATATATACAAGTATACAACTTAGTAAAAAATAATTAATAAATAAGAAGAATTACCTTTCTTTTAGCAAAGAAAGAGAAAACAAATTGTATATAATATGTATACAACTCTGTAATATATAATTAATAGAAAATGTATAATAAACTTTAGTTCAACCTAAATCTATCTTAGGCCACATCTAGGTTACAACAAATTACTAAATGGTACAACATTTTTATTTTGTGTTTTGTACAAGAACTGTTTAATTTTTGACTTTTTAGTTGTATTTATAAGATAAAACTAAAAAAATATTATGATTAATATTTATTTTATATAAGTCTACACTTTTTAATTAAGGTAGGCCTAAATGTATTTATTTATTATATAGTATAAATTATATTTAAAAATATTAATATTTATGAAAAAGTGGTTTTCTGTATCAAATGTATATATAGTAGCCATATTACCACATTATTAATAAAATATACAAAACAATTATTTATATTAAATTAAATGTATATATGAAATTATTATTGAAAATATTTAATAGCTACCCTAACACTCCAGAGATCATTTGTAGTCGTGGCCAAGACAGGGTCAGACATAAATATATGAATTTTAGTACCCTTATTTAAAAATAATCCATATTTTAACTATGTTACATTATAGTATAAAAAGTAATTTGCTCTAGTTAGGTAGTTGAAAAATTGAGGTGCATAGTCAATAGTCATGTTATATACGGTATTTTCTTTACACCTGTATGGATATGAGAATAATCAATTAATGCTATGTGTAAAACTTAAGAAATATTTTTAATTAAACTAGAGGAAAGCAAGTAATACAACAGAACAATTGTATTAAAAACATAAAAATGTAAAGCATGTTTCTCCGTTATGCTAATTATCACAAATTTAAATATATTATTATTATTGCAATTATTCAATTTTTGGAATTATGCATTAAATTGGACACGTATATCTATTATAGATGTAGTTTTATCTACAGGGAGACATTATTTTACCACCTCAGTCAAAATTACCACAACTACCTCTGACTAAATTAAAAGAAAATGAATTTTAAATAACCAAAAAAAATTATCTATACCAATAATAATGAATAATTATTATTCAAGTAAAATAAATCTATTACAATTATTGAGACTGTAAGTATCTAATTCAGACTGACAAAGAGGTTTCTTTAATGAAGAGCATGAAGAACTTAATGGGTTGTTTATTCCACAAAATTGTGTAATCTATAACATTAAACGAGATAATATTACTATAATAACATTTGAACATAAAAATCAAAATTTTTTAACTTAAATTGCATGTATTAATCCTAACGTTGCAGAATCATGCATTTGTTGTGTGACATCGTGTATTTTATGTAGTTTTTTGTATATTTTCTTCTGTAAAAATCAATAAATTTGAATAAAATAAGTTTAATTTTGAATGATAGTATAATTTAAAAATAATAACCAAGGACTGGATAATTTTTTCCAGAAGCTAAATGAGGTGTTACGCTGCTTGTAGGAACTAGAGTAGTGCGTGGAATTGTTTTCAACACAAAATCAGTTGAATCAATACTATTTATATTATTTGTTGCTGTATTTATATGGAAATAATCTGTTACTGTGTCTCCTTCACTATCGTCCAGTTTATCTCTTTCAAAATGTTCCATTTCATATCTTTGTAATAAACTTTATTCTATAAACAAATTAATATAATACTATCAGTATGACAATAAGTTTAAGTGTAAAATAAGAGAAATTTTAAAATAAAATAAACAGTCCATAGAAATTTTAATCATCAAAACAGTTTCGGAATATTACATTAACACATGAAATAGATATTGAAAAACTATTCACAAAATCAACTCGCTCATTTTACAACTAATTTAGATATACCTATCTAAGTTTATTTGAATTATTTCCTACTTAAATAGAATTTTACCAAATATTAATGAAGTATACGATAAAACAAATTGTAGTTATGGCTATCTGTGATAGTTCTTACTACATCCTTCATTATTTATTGTTAAAAATTAAGTAAATATTAAATATAATTGCACAATTATTATTGATTTTTAAATATAGGCATATTCTTTTTTTATTTACTGTACCATTAATAATATTATTACATATAATTTTCTGTTATCATATTATGTAACAAATTATTAACTTAATATAAGATTTCTGAATTTTTACTGTCAAATGTAAATAATTACTGTATAATCTATGCTAATAATTAAATAATGTTATTTTCTGAATCAATTTTTACGCAATGAGTTGTAAATAAATTAACTAAAGAACTTTGAATAATATGAATTACATAATAGAAAAAATACCCAACAATTTTTATAATAAATAAATCCATTAATTATTAAACTAACAAGCTAACATAACTTTATCTACATATTGTTTCATAGGTAATTTTACAACAACATTTCATATGTTTTAAGTTTTTTTTATAAACCTTCATAATTTATCAGTACATGCCTAGAAATATCACTCACATATTGTATACAGAGTAGTTTTTGAAAAATATAAAGTAACCAAAATCATGTAAACATACAATTACTATCTCATTAGTATAAGAATTAATTTATAGCCAAAAATGTATTTATGTATTTATTATGTATGTTTTTCTTTAATTCTTTGTTTGTTTTTCCTGACGATTTTGAAAACTATATAATTATATAATATTATTTTATTTTTGACCAAAAGTATTTACTACATTCACTTTCCTAGCAGAAAATATGACGTTGAAAAAATCGAAGCACTCTTACTACCCCAAAATGTGATAAGTAGGGCAGTGAAGTTATTGCATTTAAAAACTCACTAAATTGATTGCATTATTGCATTAAAATATATAAAAAATTGCACTTATAAATTTAAAAATTGCATCGAATAAAATCAAACATATTAATAAATAATAATAAAAATTAAATATAAATATTGCTTCTTACATTATTGCATTGCATAATAAATGATTTTTTTAAGTTTTCTTAGCAAACTTAATACGATAATTGCTCTATAAAAATATTAATAAAATAATAAGTATTACTTACAACAAATATAGAAATTTGTTCATTGCTAAGTTTACTTACTTTTATTTTATATAATCTTAAATGTAAACAAAAATTATGAAAAATAGTTAAAATTGCAGTAAAATTAAAAAAAATCGCCAAAATTGCATTTATTGCAATAACATTTTTTTTTTGTTTAAATTAAGAGTTTAACGAAACATATTTTAAGCTCACTCAGCAACAAATATAAGCATTTACAAAAAATATGCAAATGCAACAACTTCACTGCCCTAGTGATA
>NC_042493.1:105911378-105912781 GCF_005508785.2 Acyrthosiphon pisum
TCAACTCAACATAAGAATTCAGAATTTTTACTGTAAAATGTAAATAATTACTATATAATCCATGCTATTAATTAAATAATGTTATTTTCTGAATCAATTTTTACGCAAATGAGTTGTAAATAAATTAACTAAAGAACTTTTAATATGAATTACATAATAGAAAAAAATACCCAACAATTTTTATAATAAATAAATCCATTAATTATTAAACTAACAAGCTAACATAATTTTATCTACATATTGTATCATAGGTAATTTCACAACAATGTTTCATATGTTTTAAGTTTTTTTTATAAACCCACATAATTTATCAGAACATACCTAGAAATATCACTCACAGATCATATACCAAGTAGTTTTTGATAAATATAAAGTAACCAAAATCATGTAGGTAAACATACAATTACTATCTCATTAGTATAAGACATAATTTATAGCCAAAAATGTATTTATCAAGAGTGTACGTATAGGGGACCTGAGTGACGACACCTCATCAATACACCTTGGTTAAAACAAAAATTCTCATAAACAGTTCAAACTGTAATCAAAAAATTTAAAAAATATATAAGTGCTCAGTTATTTTTTAAAGACATTTTAAATTCAAATTTGGCCGAAATTAAATATACTACTACATTCGTTATCACTTTGAAACATGGCGTCACTTGCACATATTATTTGATACACTGATACTTTTTCTGTTCTAGCGAAACCTCAGCCGAGTACTGTTGCTTTCGTTAACCGTTGACGGACGGTACAGAACGCGTCCCCAGGTTGCGGATAGGGGAACGCCCGGTTCCCTCTGCTTCGGCAGAGTCGGGTAGCCTGTGAATAACTAATAACAGGCCGTGGACAGCTACGATCAAATGATCCGTGGTCCGGACGGGATGCCCCTCGTCCGGGGTAGGGTAACTGTCAGGTCCACCGTGCCTGGCAGTTGTGCTCTTAGCACGCGCTGAAAGCACGGACGTCGGGGCTTGCCCCGTCCAGTTGCCGGGCGTCTCAGTGTTAGTCAGTCCAGTACATGTCTCCGGGGCACAGCGGTGAGTGACTCTGGTCTGCCTCTGATGGCTCGTCTCCTTACGAGTCCCTAAGTCGGTAGGCGAGCTCGGTCGCCGCACAATGTCCCACCTTTAGATTGAAAGGCAGAACTGACATTAGTTTGGGCTGGGCGTCAACGACTCGGCAGGCACCGGGTCGGGGTGTCTGGCCAGACTGACCCAGAGATACGGGTCCTTGCTGATGATGGTTCGAAAGGGTGGTGGCCAAGATTAGTTTCGCACCTCGTGGACGACCGTCCGCGATAAAGGCAAACCAATGCCTGGTCTTTGCCGGACTATATTGGTAGCTTCCAAGGGGCGACAGTCTACTGGAGGCACTTCAGTACCACGGGAGTGAGCGGAGCC
>NC_042493.1:105913339-105926131 GCF_005508785.2 Acyrthosiphon pisum
TAGCCGCAAGGCACCAAAGCCCGGGAGTCTTCGTGATACTTTTTCTGGCAGTTGAATTTCGAGACCATTAATATCAATGCTGAAGAGTTGATGAGTTGTTGTAGCCATTGTTAACATAGCTTGTTGAATTGATGAATGGCCTACCATATGGTTGCCAAGCACAACAAATGTACTATCTTCTGGGAACAATGTGTCGAGTATGTGACGGTTTTTATCATAGCTATTAAAAAAGTCTTGGACAAATTCACATACTTCTGTCATACGTATTAGATTTTTTATTTTCTAAATTGTTATTCATACTATAACAGATAAAACAAAATAGTAAAATACAATGTAACGCTTGTAAAACTTAAATATTTTTAAATCATATGATTGCTCTTTTGATACATTTTAGTTGGAAAGTTATTGGATATGCAGTCCTGTAAAGAATACTTTTAAAAAGTACTTGAGTAAATACTCAAATACATTTTTTTTTAATTATTTAAGATACTACTCAAATACTTTAATTGTGAAGTATTTCAAATACTACTCAAATACTTTGAAAAAGTATTTGGAATAAATTTCAAATACTTTTGGTTAGTATGTCGTAGGTACCTATTAATTATTATTAAAATTTGTAAAAAAAAGACATCATTGTTAACTTTCTTGTCTTATAATTTGTAGATTACATTAAAATGGTTAAATGGTAAATAGTGACCCAAGTTGGACTGAAAATGTGTAACATAATTTACAAAAATGTATGTAAAATTAGAATAATTTATACTACTATTATTTATAGAATAGTTAATTTCACTTCAAACATATTTTGTTTTACATTTTTATATAAACACTCATTCAGTGAGTACCTACTGGCTACTTGTGAAAGTTTTTGGACGTTAGAAAAACGATAGATATTAAACATAAAATGAATTCTTACATCTATAATTTGATATAAAAAAAAACTGACAAGAGGTAATAAATAATTACTTACCTTAAATTTTATAATAAGTCAATGTACTGTAATATTAAAATTAACAACACTACACTATCCACTTAAATTATTATTTAGTGTTATCACAAGTACCCAGATTCTATTTACTTTAATATATACAAATAAGTAGAAAAAAGTAGATCAGATAATAATGTTTTTAATGTTATAATACTATATAATAATTTTTACATTTTATTATCTGTGAAGCTTTTAAATAATGTATTTTTATTTTATTTTATTTTTTTAATATTTAACTACCTATCTATATTGTGTTTACAAGAGAGTTTTAGACATTTAGCTTTACAACATTTATTTTGTTATATCTATACAATTTAATAGTATAATTAAAAATAAAACCTATAATGTGATTTTATTATTATAAAATTAAAAATAATGAATAAATACTTAAGAATACTTTCAGAAAAACAATAAATACAATCATAAATGTGTATACAATATAAATTTTTTTATTTATAAAAATTTAAAAATTATGTAAATTATTGTACGTTATAGGTATACAAATTCATGGTACACATTTTTAAAGTATGCTAATAAATGTATGTACTGTTACCTAGACCATTATGCAAATAAAATAATAATAGTTCTTTGGTATAATAACATGAACAAATTTAGGAACCAATTGTTTTAATTTTACCTATATGAAAACTAGAACTTTTTTTTAAAGAAACTTAACTTGAGTTTAATGATAATATTAAACTTTGGTTAACTTTTAACTTAGTTCAATTGATAGAACATTTTGAATTACCTTTTAACTATAAACTTAATTTAGTTTATAGTTTAGGTAACTTAACAGAGTTAAAAAGTATCATTACCTTGCCCAGCCTTGCGATTGATACACCATGAGCATCTACCTTTCATACATGGACTTTGTTTTTTAATTTTCAATAAGAAGTTCACAACCATGAACTTGTGATATTGTTTATTGTTGTATGAGAACAATTAGGCCATAATATTTCTAAATTGAAAACTATAAAATACGTCATAAAGTTAAAATTATAAACTAGGTATTGTTCATAAGTTTAGATAAGAAAAAAATGAGTAGGTAAAGAATAAAGAACTTACTTAATTTCCATATGTATTTAGTAAATCCTATGATGTGAAATGTGAATCTCTGTTTGACCATCCCATAAAATGCAAATAAAATATATACCTACCGTACATTTTACAAAATTCCAAAATTGTATAGTGATTGTACAGTAATGTGTTAAAATTTTGAAATTTGTTAAAACAGTTTCCGGTTATCTTAGTTCTAAAAAATATATAATGTACAAATAATATTTTTATCAATGAACGCTTCAACCACAGCTTCAATTTAGCTTGTTAATGAAGCTATATGTTTCTTTATAATTTTGGTTTGATTTTAGAATTCTAAACATAAGTTTATAACAGTGTATATCCCTGTTGTGTCCAACTATCCATTAATTACCACTTGTCAGTATTTCATTGAAATCAAATATTTTGTTTAAATTTATAAATTTAAAACATTTTAAGAATGTACTAGATTAAGTAAAAAGCTAATTATTAGATACCTATATTTAATAATTATAATAAAATTAAAAATTGTAATTTATGTATAAATATGCTACCTATTTGTTTACCTAAATAAATATTATATTACCTAATACTGACAGTTTTAAATAAAGTATTGAGTCAACATTAATATTATTACAGTACAATCTATTAATTTTAAAATTATATAATACTTCAATACCATAATTGGTTGTTTTTGTAATGATTAAAATATGCAGTTATAATTTGTTTTCAAATCTGTAATCGACCTTAGGATTCCAATACATTTTTAGTTTTTAATTACCTACTTTTAAGTGAAAAATTAATTTAACTGTATAATCAATCTTAAAATATTATAGCAATTATAATAATAAGATACAGACAGTTTTTAAATTTAAATTTATATTGATTAATATTGGGTGAAAAATTATGATATAATACTTTCTTATAACAATTTTCTTTTGGAAGCAACAAGTAACAAGAAATATAGTATGTGAGTTGTCATTAGACAGAAAATATAATTACATCTTAGAACATAAAAATAATATTAAATTTGCTTAACCAGTAACCACTATCATAAAGTCATACCTATCATAGATAAAATAAAATATACAATTATTTTATGGTATACAAAGTTGAGTATATTTGATTCAGTGTACATGTATTAACAAAACTCCAAATTGTCAAAATTTATTTATTTTTTGTTATATGATTATTATTATTTTATACTTAATTTATTTTTATATTTTATTACATACATCTGAGTGTAAGTTTTTATTGACAAGAATTATAAATGTATATATAAATCAATATTTCGGTAAAAAAATGACAATAAAAAACTGAATAGTTAAAATAATATTTGTCAGAATAATTATAGTTTTCGTTGATCCAACACAAATACCTGCAAAAACAAAAATTAAAATAAATTTATCCTGAACACTTGTTGTCTTAATTTATTGTTTTAACTTGTAGTATATACTAGTTACGTTTAACAATACCAGGATAGTTCAGAATTATATAAATCGGTAACTGGATTTATTAAGGATATATTAAGTTATACTTACTCTTCCATCATGTGCACTTGCCCCAATTTTGTCACCCTTAGAATTCCAACAAACTTCAAAAATACCACCTGTTCCTTTATAACTATGAACTAATTGATGACTCTGAAATGAGAATAGCAGAATTATTATTTTATCCAAAAACAAAATGGAAGTTGACTCTTGTTTAAATATATTTTTTTTATTTTTTCTCATATTTTTATATAAATAATACATATTTACTTGTGTTGACCATATGTGAACACATTTATCAAAACCGCCAGATGCCAAAAACTTTCCATCGGGTGAGAAGGCTATACTGCAGACAGGTCCAATATGCTTGATCAGAGTTTGTATGCATGCACCTCGCTCAATATCCCACAAACGTACAGTTGAATCAAGTGATGCACTGGTAATATTTATAGTAAATAATAAATATTAATTATTAACGGTCTTGCTATGACATAAATTCATTATTGTACTTACCTAGCAAGTATTATATTCATGTTTGGATTGGCGGTTTTTGGACCGGTTGGACTCCATTTGATTGAAAATATTTCTTTGTTATGTCCTTGTAAGTCATGCACACAGTTATCTAGTTTCATAGACCAAATCTTCAAAGTCATGTCATCTGAACAAGAAGCTAATAGATTTCCTTGGGGATTCCATTTAATTGCATTAACTTCATTCTAAAATGTATTTCATTTTTTAATAACTCAATATTTGTTGTTTTTAAACGGGAAAAAATTATGGTGCCTTAATACTATACAATAAATAATAGATACCTACTAATTGATGTAATGAAGAGATAATAATTCTTAAAACAGGTTTGAATTTTTCATCAAGTCTACTTGAAATCAACTTCTACACATTTTTGATTTTAACTTCCTTTAAAATTGAAATAAGACAATTTGTTAATTACCCTTTTTTAGTATAATGTTTTTAGGAATTTGGGGAATAATATCAAAAATGTGTGATGTTGATTTCAAGTAGACTTGAAACAAATTTAAATCTGTTTTTATAATTCTTATCACTTCATTTGATCAATTGGTATGTTTGGCAAAGCACATGTCAAAATCCTATGTTATACTCATGTAAGACAAATAGAGAAAATCACCGGATGGAATCCCTTAAAAGAATGTCAGCGCACTGTTTGTTTTTTTCTCTCTGACCCATGCGCAACGTAGACAAAACACATTTAAGCAGAAACATGTTTTCGAGTAATCTTAGAGTAAAATCACCCATTACAAAAACATAAGAGAATAATGTTTTCGAGAGTATGACATATCGATTTGTCTAAATATGATCTCAGAAAAACTTAAACATTATTGAAGTGTAAATTTTTATTTTTAAGTCAGATAACAATAAAATATAAAATCTATAATATGTCAAACCCTCAAAAATATTATCCCCTATAATTTTACTCATTTTACTCATTTTACTTATTAGACATAAGACATGAGACACAAAAACATAAAAAAAAAAACCATTTTACGTAGGTATATGAGTTTTGTCTATGTTGTTCATGGGCTAGAGAGAAACATCCTATTAAGTAATAACTTACCATATGCCCTTTGAATGTTTTTAATGGTTGATCAACACCTAAACGACAAACATGAATAAATGTATCAGCACTGCATGATGCAAAACTTCTGTTTGATTGCCAATCTACATCAGTTACTGGTGCCATATGGAATGCAAATTGCTGATTGCACTGGCCTGATGCAGCATCCCAAATAATAGTAGTCTAATATAAACAAACGAGAAATCATAAATCAATAATAGAATGGATGAAAAATAAGATTATTTACCTTATCAAATCCGGCACTGAGTATATAATTTCCTCTTTTATTCCATTTTAAAGCAAAAATTGGACCTATATGTTGACTAAGAATGCTTGATATATTGCCATCTCTTTTCCAAATTCGACCATAACCATCATATGAAGCTGTGGCTAATAATGTTCCAGCACACTAAACATAAATAATAACTTTTAGTAACAAAACAAAATATTTATTTAAAATGTATAAAATAAGTTACTTACATTCCAAGCAAGGGAAATTACATCTTTATTTCTGGGTACTACAGCAGTTATTTCATTTTGAATATAATGTCTCAATATAAATGTTGAAGTACAACCCTTGTCCGCCATATACCAAATACGCGCTGTACCATCTCTTGATCTATAAATTAAAATTGTTTTACGTTTAAAATAAAAAAATATTAAATGCAAGATGACCCTTGGACCTAGGGTTTAAAAATGTATAGTGCCTATTGATGAATATATTATTAGGTATCTAATACACAATTTAAAATTGTTAAGTAAAAATTATAATGTAATAAAATGTGTTTTAATTATATAATTACCCAGAAGCAAGTAAATCAACGGTTGGATTCCACTCACAAACCAAAGCTGCAGATCTATGACCCGTGAGAATAGTAGCTTTTTTAGCAGGTATTTCAATATTGCTATTCAGTTTATCACTCATTGTTTCAGTGCTAGTAGCAGGGCTCTGTTGTCTGGCTATAATGTTCGGAATAACTGTATCAATCAAAGACAAACTCTTAATCAGACTATCATCAATTATGAAGACACCTATGTTCAGTACTTACGAATCAACAGCGTGTTTGGCAAATGCACAATGTCTAACCTAACAAACTACCTATGTACAAAACCCCAAGATAAACAAAAACTATCTTTGACGATGAAAAAAGGTCGAATGGATCTCCACAGGTATTGTAGGTATGTGTCCGTATATAATACTGCGGCAAAATATTTATGCATACAGGGTACTAGTGTTTAAGCACGATTTAAGGTAGTATGGTTGCCCAATGAGCTATGATAAGACGGCATTGGATTTAAATCGTACCCCCGATGTTAGCGCTTCTAGTGGACCATTTTACAATTAAATAAGAGCGTTGTATGTGGGGGACCCCGTAGATCACGTGACTTTTCCATTTAAATGCCGTGTGATAATATTTTTCTAATGGGTCGATGGGCAACCCATAGAGTAATATAGAGGGGCGTTCCTTATAATATACCAGATTAAACTATGATATCTTGAATTTTGAAGTGTGGGAAAATATGAAAGTAATAAAAATGTGTAATTAACAATTTCATTCAGTGTATTCAGATTGTTATGAGTCATAACTTATGACTATAGTCAATATACACATTTTCTGCTTTTTTCCTAATTGTTTCTCATATCATAACGACTGTGATTAATTATGTTTATGTGTACCTACCACTTGTGGAGTACAATAATACAATTCAAGATCAGGTTTTTATAAACACATGAGGACAATAAATGAAAAATAAAAATATATAAATATTTGTGATAAGTATAATACATCATTTGCGGGTTTTCATCACATAAAAAGGAGAACTTTGGCTGTGCAAATTGTTTTTTAATTTTTTCGATATCGAACTACAAAAAAGTTATTAAAGTTTGAAAAACACAAACAACAATGGATTTTGCAACAGTAAGAAGTTTTTTCGCATAGGTAATATCAAAAAAATAAAAATTATATTACACAGCCAAAGTTCTCCTTTTTATATAGTAAACATTTTGTTTCTTAGTTATGATTCTACTGCAAACAGGCACGTAGTCAGAAAATATTAACTAGGTGGCCCAATGTCAGATGGGCCACCTACCTAAATATATTACCTTGTACCTTGTAGGAGTGGAATTATAGAATAATTGTATATATTATAGCGTAAAATGACAGAAAATATTTCAACCGAGCCGTATTTTATCCGAAAATATTTTTGGAATTTGGCACTCGTTATTGTGTACGGTACAACTACTGACTCAGAACGGACACTGCAGAGCGAACCCACCACCGAATAATTCCATTGTCCGTAGTTTTTATAGGCATATAGTAGTACTCGTATTGTAATGCTCGTTAAAACATCCCGCACAGGTCTGTTATTGGCCCTTGGACGCGATGGGCCACTCTCTAATAATTCGTAGAAACATGTCACATATGTATAACGGCGGGTGTGGTACCCATACGTTCATAATATACTTAGCAATTCGACTTGGCAATTCGACCCTAAAACGTTCGTGTTAAATTCCTTTTTTTTTTTCATCATCTTCGCGTTTGTTGCTGACTACGAAGTCACGTACGGCACTATGCAGCGTAGGTTTACGCGATTAATACCGATATTTCTATCGTTTTCCGTTTCTCTCTAGTTTAAATATTATGTACATATTACAAACCCTTATGAACACTGTAGATAGGCGTATTTCAATGAATTGTCATCACTTTTTGATCCGGGACGATATGTGTTTTATGTTAACAATTTTATAATATAATTCAATGAAATAGGATTACGTCGTGGTGCTATATATACATATTTATCTATATACGGTTATAAAATATGTGAATTATGAATTGATGATTATCGAACAAATATTAAACTGAAAACATTCTAATAATTCGAAATATTTTATACTAGTGGTGACCAAGCACGGCCAGCGATATTTTTTTCAAACCAGCCTGCCAAATAATTTTTTTCATTTTTATTCCCATCTAAATCTTGTCTAAAATTAATGTTTGGTGTGAACAAAAACTAACACTCACATTAAAAAAAATAAAGATGTGTTTATACTTTATATTTAATTTTATAATAACTATATATGACATATAAATTGTATATCTAATAAATAATTGAACTTATCAGTGTATTAAGTATTAATATGTGCCTACAATAAAATATTATACTAAATTAAAAGAAAAGAAAAAGTTAAAAATTCTTGGCCCACCGAGGATTTTTTTTTTAAAGCCCTCGGTAAAAAAAGGTTGGTCACCAATGTTTTCATTATATTTAAATATAACGCGTTATTGTATTATTGTAATAATATAATATATTATAATGTATGTATTGTGGAGAACGTGATCGATGTAACTCGGCTTTTCCTCGCGTTTCCAATGAGTATAAATGTATAATAAGTAGGTATTTAAATGATTATATATAATAAAATAGTTTAACAACCATTATGTATAAAAAATGTAGGGTATAAAGTAAGAGTGATATATAGGGCTCGGATGTTTATGCACTTAAAACTACTGTAATATGCATGCATTTATGCACTAAAAAATTACGAAATATGCAAACATAATATGCGCTAAAAATTATAAAATATGCGTGTTGGGGCTTTCAAAAAAACTTTTTTTAACATTTGACACAAGTCCGTCTACATTATCGAATTTTCCATGAATTGTTTCTGCTACTGTATGATGCACATGTGCAAGACAGGTGACATGCACCTTTTTCGAATAAAGTGCTTTTAACGAATTCGCAGCTTTAATCATGTATGGTGCAGCATCAGTGACAAATAAATGAACATAATCTTGACGAATGCCTGCAGGCCATAGAAGAAACATTGATTGATCAAATATTTAGTTTCACACACCTTACAATATAAAACCAAGCCATCCGTTGAAAAAATATCATTCCCAAACTCGTTGACAAAATGTTTAAGACGTATTGAACAGGATGACTTGACTTTCGGCATTTTTAAATAAAACTAAAACCAACCGTGGAAAAATATAATACACGTTTTGACTGACACGGTGATTAAAGTCGTGCATAACGTATTAACGTTGTCAGGTTGTCGCCGTATACAATATTCTATAATTGCTATAGGTATACGTTATCTTATTTCATAAAGTACAATAGTCTCGAACAACAAACACGATAAGTCGATAATAAACATTTATATTTTACGTCAATGCGTTGTAGATTGTACTAACTTTTATATAAAAATTGTGTAGTTAATTTTGTAGTTCGTTAATTTTAATTGTTTTTTAAAAAAAAATGTACTGAAATAAGCAATTTTGTTTTTAAAATCCCAAAATATGCAATTAAAATACAAAACCATTAAATATGCAAAAATATGCAAAATAAAAATAGTATTATTTGATTCAGTAGAACATGAATACAATTTGTATTCAGGTTAGCATTAAATTAGACAAATAGAAAAAAATATGCAATTTCATAAACATCCGAGCCCTAGTGATATATATATATATTGTATATTATATATTATGTAGTGTAAAAAAAATATAAGTAGTTTAATTTTTAAAATTAAAAAAATTCTGTGATTCCTGGAATAAATAAATAAATAGCATAAGATCTGATCCTTAGAACTTTATATTTCATACATTCTTATACTCTGTTCAAAATGAGATCATTATTGCGCGGCGACCAGTTTTCGTCGGGCGGCGGTCAGACATATGGTCAGACGCCGTCCCCACTACGGCGACGCGTTGGTCACTGCCACGGAACAAAGCCACGCCCATGCGCACAACTAGGCCACCGAGTAATGATCTCATTTTGAACAGAGTATACATACATTATAAACGTTATATTTTTTTTTACGTTATCACACATATTTTAAATCATTCAATTTCAGGTTTTGCACAGACGAACTGTTTGTCGGAACTCGTAAGTCATTAGTCGGAATCACAGCGATGAACTTAGCAATCGCGTTATTGGTTTGTCATTTTATCGCAGTCGTATATTTTATATAGGTATGTTTCGTAGGTTTTAGCCTTTTTAGGGATTTAGAAACGTTTAATACTTCAGTTGCGGATTTGTAAACGTAGTGATATGTAGACTCGTGTATGTGTTTTTATTTCAATAAAAATGCCAAAGTAAAAATGTAAAATGTGTACCTACTACTTATTACGTGAAGATACATAGGACTATAGGAGGCTTTTTATATTGTGTTTCTCAGTAGTCAGTAGTATTTTATTTTCCTAACTTCTAAAATAAAAGTTTTCACCGACATATTAAGAGGTTACAAGATCGGTTTCATAGCGTATTTAAGGATTAGGTACTACACAATACAAATAAGAATGAACTATAAGTACAGAAAATCAAATATAATTAAGAAAGCATATTTTAATGTAAAAGTAAATTTACCTTTTATATCGTTGGTTTTTTCAATATTTTAATTATTAACCTAGGTAAGTAGTTATAATTTGATACAATATAAAAAATTGAAAATACTTATAACACGCTTTTGTGGTTAAATTGATGATAATTAAATTTACCATAATAGCAGAAACCACAAAACTTTATCGGGAAATACGCGGAACATCAATTTAGGCCTTGTAGAATAGAGACAATAAAACAACAATTAACGAATTTAAGCGTCCTAATTGATATGGTTTAATTTTGTGAAATGTAACATTATAACAATAATTAGAAATTACCATAACACATTACATACTTGACAAATTAGAAATGGGCAATGCAATTATAAATTATATAACTTGCCTACCTAGCACCTATGACATATTATTTTAAAAGTCGTCAATGGTACTAATTATTATTGTGCAGCCGTGCAGGTGCTTGGTGCTACAGGGATTAAGAGGACGTCGCGCCCATGTTATCTCTTTCTTAAACACGTACGAGATAGAACATTTTCGTTCGCTAGTTTCAATAGGCTATTGTCAGTTTTGATATTTGAGTGAATTAACCTATTTTTAAACCTTTGATAACAATATTATCTGTGTTCTCTCGTTGGCTTTTTACGATATTTTAATTTCTAAGTGAGTTATCAGCATTTTAAAATATTAATATACTTTACATACCCATTAGGTTAGGTAAGGTTACATACCCATTAGATTACGATTAATACTTTATTAAAAACAATACAATTTAACTGATGTGAAACAGTGACTTTAACATTTAACAAATTAACAGACTAATTAAGACAGGCGTACTGCGTCCTACGCTACCCGTTGGTTACTAAGGCACATAAGTACACTCATATTGATTTATTTATTTAATTAAGATGACTAGATGAGTTTATTTTTGAATTTTTCGGGTTTAATCCGTACCACACTAATCAGTAATCATAGATAAGACTATAATCATAAGAGTATTATTACAATGTTATATTTTATATTATTGAATACAGAACCATAAATAATAATTAATATATTAGTATTTTATTATCATTATTTTTATTTTTATTTTTGGCATTCAGCGTTTTCTGTGTTTCTTTTAAGTATTAAATTTTATATGTAAAAAACAGTATTTTAGATTCTATGTATCATGGAATTCAGATTTAAAACTTCTATCACAATGACCTACACTGCGACAAGGTCCACTTGACACTTACACTATACAGCGTAGCGTAAGATGTTCTAGATCCATGCTTGCCATCAACTTTTTAAAAAATGTTTAGCAAATCAAAATTCATTGTAATCACTAATCCCCTTGCTGTATGAAATTCTTTCTCCCAGTTACCGAATGTCTAATCAGTACAAACTACTAATTGGTAATTTTCAATAAAATGATTATCTGTTTTGAGTTTTGTTACAAAAATACATGAGATACATTGTATAAACCTGCCTCCTGAAATTACAAGAAAATAGTGGTAGGCATTAACAAATAATGACCATGTATTCAAGTGAATATCTAAATAAATCAAAAAAATTTTTGAAAAAAATGTAGCGATAAAGTAGCGCGCTACATTTAAACAATAGCGTTAGAAATAGCACACTACATTTAAAAAAAAGTAGCAGTAGCGTTAGCGTGCTACAAAAAAACAGTAGCGTCCCGACCACTGAGTATTAGTAATAGTATTAGTATAAGTATTAGGAAAAAAAGTCCTGGAAAAAGACCCCCAGACAAAATCGGCGGGAAAATTATCTTATATTATAATAAACTAGATAAATTTGATTAGATTCTTTATAGCTTATATTACACATGTCACATCGTATGATAACCTAACCATTATAGCGCGTCCCAAAACTGCATCATCATCCTAGTTATATCCATGGTCATAAGCGCAACTAGGGGGGGGCTGGAGGGGCTTAGCCCCCCCAAAACTTGTAATAGCCCCCGCAAAATAAATTATTCATTTGTTTCAAAATATTAATACATTTTTAAAAATTTAACTGTATTTCTTACTTTTTTTTGGAGGGGGGGAGGGGGGAAATGTAATTATCTAATTTTTATTTAAACCTTACAATTATTTTATATTTTCTATAATCTATGATAAATATGGTAAATATCATTAGCTGTATATGGCTGTATTTGTTTGAAGAAAACGATTTATGTCGGTTTATTGTTAAGATTATTATACATAATTTTAATGAACATGCACTAAACTTAAGTATAGAAACAGTGAATTGCGAAATAAAAATACCCGGAAAAAAATCCCTGAACCTAGGAAAAATAACCTCTAGACTACAATGTTACTGACAACTAGGCACATGAAATTGATT
>NC_042493.1:105926181-105927688 GCF_005508785.2 Acyrthosiphon pisum
TAGGAACTTACTAGGCAGTCCTTGAGTTTAAAATATAATGGTAACAGACTGAACGTACAGTTTAACAGTCCAGTCGTAATATGCTTATAGTCATAGGTAATAGTCTTCATTTACTATGCCTCTCTGACATCAGAGAGTGGCTGTGAAAATATATAATTTGCTTCTTTAGTCAGTTTTGGTGTTTTTAAAATTGCAATAATATGTATTATATCAACATCAAATACATCATCGTCTTGAATTTTAAAGGTTTGTTTCATGTCATCTAATGATTTAAGACCATTGAGTGTATAAACATCATTCACAATATTCTTGATAACAGCTGCATATACATAAATGGTCTTTTTTCGTTTTCCTAACTGAACGTTCACTAACACAAAATTACCAATACTTAAGTTATCTTTGGTCGGTGTTTGATAATCTGGAACCACATCTTCATTTTCTAGCTCATGTTCAGAATCTGTGTCTAAATATGGTATAATTGCATTTGGTGAATCATCATCACTATCTGCATTATTTAAAATAGCCGAAGTCACACTCTGCCCGGGAGCAATATTAATTTTTTTTCTTTTTCTGTTTTTATCCGTTTTTTCAAATCTTTTATCTTTTAAATAATTAACAACAATATCATTAATATTAGGGTCATCTTCTTTGGGTAATTTTTGTAAAATAGCATTCCGATCTAATGGAAAAATTCCAGTGGCACGAAATGCAGATTTTAAATTGTTCGATATGCTTCCTACATCATTGATTCGTTGAAGACAACTACTTACCAATGCTGGAAACGATGACTTTGGAATAGATTGCATACTTGTATTACGATTTTTCCATTCGTTTAAACAAAATCTCCAACTTTGTTTTAAAGGCCGGAAAAAACACACATCTAGTGGTTGAGTTAAATGTGTTGCATTTTTGGGTAAGCATACAAAATCAATACCAGAATCCTCACACATTTGTATTACTTCCGGATTGAAATGAGATGCTAGGTTGTCTCCTATCAATACTTTGCGCCCAGTCAAACGGTTTGCATGAGGTAAAAATAAAGTGAAAAACCATTCTTTGAAAGTGATACCATCCATCCATCCGTGTGGTGTACAATTATACCTGGTTCCTTTTGAGCAGCAAGGACTCTCACAACATGGAGATCCTTTGGGTCCTTCATTTGTCCAAGACTCCCACAAATTTTTTGACTTGTAAATTATGTATGGTGGTAATAGAACACCACTTGCTGACCCACATACCATTATTGTGGTGGCACTTTTAGAGTGGTTTTGAACTTGTACTGGATATTTTGTACCACGCTTGAATAAAAATTTTTTTTTACCTGGGTCATCCTGGAGGTTGGTCTCATCATAATTGAAAATATTATCAGCAGGTATATCTTTTAATACTGAAGACAAATTATCAAAATATGAATTTATTGTAGCAGGGGAGACTTCGGCGCGACATCGAGAAATGTTTGTAGTGATTCTTTGAGTCAGTGTATTGTGTCCTTTTTAACAAACTCCTT
>NC_042493.1:105927738-105939216 GCF_005508785.2 Acyrthosiphon pisum
TACTCCACTGATGTAGGATTGAAATTCTTTCTTTTTAAAGCATTTACCCATTGTTTTAGTAAAATACTGTTCTTTAAAGGAAAACTGAAAATAAAACGTATGTAAACAACAACAATTATTAAACACATTAAACACACTTTAATAAGCTCAAAATCTAGATATTTTAAAAAGTTAATAAAATACTCACTTGAAAAAATGTATTGATTGACCCTTTTTAAATCTATTAGAACAACCATAGGCCGAACAGGAGACAACCATATTGACGGGCAAATTATGAATATATTATAAATTAATAAATGTGTATGAACAAATTCTTTATCAAACTTTTTTTTGCGGTAATATACTCTGTTAACTGCATAATAAATATGCATTAAAATAATGTTTTGCCAACTGAAAACATGGCGTCTGATGACGGCAACTGATAATCAATGCTTCAACTGATAACGGGAGTTCACTATCTAGTATTATATAGAAGTCTGTGAGTGGAATATTCATATAACATATTTTGCCACTTTTTTTTTTCATTTATACAATGATAAAAATGTTTGTACATATGCGATAATCAGAACAAGTATTCTATTTATAGCGTTTGTATGATAAGATTCTGATAATAATGTTTATTATCGATAGTCGATTGTCGATACTTTATAATAAAATTTGTTGTCTTGTTAATAAATTGATGTTTAATGTTTATACTTTTTACTTAATTATTATGCGAACTGCTGTTGAGTGTTGACGCGATTTTGCTAAGCAGACAACCTAATTTTTTAATAGTGTTAACAATATTATATTTTATTAACATTATCTGAATATGACGTCACGAAGCAAAAAACTAGTGGATTTAGCTAGAAAGTTCACTAATGATGATTTGCATGTTAACAGTAAGTACCTACATCTGTACTATAGTCTATAATATATTAAATGGTATTAGTTTTATATAAATACAAATATAATTTATTGCAAAAAAAAAAATGTTACCAATATGCAATACCTGTAAGCTAAGCTTGTAAGATGAGAATTGCTCTTATCAACTAATTTTATACATACAAGAAAATCACATAAGCTTAAATATTTACCTCTATATAAGTACACAGATAAATTATTTTATATGAACTTACCTAGGTATTGAAGAAAGAAGAAATTAATCAAGCTAAACTTAATTTTTTTTAATCGCTAAATTTCCCAGAATTATTGGTGTAATTGACTGCACACATGTAAAAATTTTATCTCCAGGGGGAGATAATGCAGAAATTTTTCGAAACCGAAAAGGATACTTTTCTATCAACGTACAAATTGTAGCTGGAGCTGATCTAAAAATTAAAAATATAGTTGCTCGATGGCCGGGCTCAGCACACGACAGTAACATATTTTCGAACTCCCGAATCAGAGCCCAATTTGAAGACAATATGTTTGGAGACGCATTATTGCTTGGAGATAGTGGGTATGGAGTAAGCAATTATATGATGACAATTTTAAATGAACCTAGAACTGAAGGAGAACAATTGTACAATGAATCACTGATTAGAACAAGAAATACAGTTGAAAGACTTTTTGGTGTGTTAAAAAGACGATTTCCTATTATTTCACTTGGGATAAAATCATCTCTAGAATTAACACAAGGAATTATTGTGGCTTATGCTGTATTACATAATATAGCACGTGATTTCAATGAAGAAGAATTAGAATTTGAAGAAGGTATTCAGCAATTAATGCAAGCTTCAGAAGAAGTAGATGATAATTTTAATCTAGAAAACCCAAATAATAATTTTAATCAAAATAACAATCCAGTAAGAATTACAATCATTGATTATTTTGAAAGGTAAGTATTGAGGAAATGCTTTTAAGTTACACCCGTTTTTATTTTACAGTAAATTGATTTACTATCAAATTTAAAGTTAAAGATGCTCATAAACTAGGTATCAAAAAAACTGACATGAAAAGACAGATAATATTCTTATCTTTAAATTTGATAATTGGTCAAGGTCAATTTTTGAATTTACTGTAAAATGAAAACTAATGGCACAATACTCAACGCAAATTTGCCATATTATACGTTTGTAAGACGGATGTGGCGTCCTCAATACCAATTTAGAAATTAATTTTGTTGTGTTTGGTGTTTCAGATTGTGAAGTACAGCGTTTTCAACATTTTATTGTTAAAGATAAGAAAAATGGCCTTAAATAAATATAAATATACATTTATTTATATCACAAAAGTTATTTTTATAATTATACATAACATTTTTCATTATTTTATTTTAATATTAATAATAATAGTGAATATTTCATAACGTAAATTAATAATAAGCAATTAAAACAAAAATATATAAATATAGCTACATAAATTTGTACTTAATGTTGTATCACATTACGAATTTAATGAATTAATAACTAGTAATTGCCATTAGAAATTATGGTTTAGTTATTGTTATCATATGTTTTTTAGAAACTAAATAATATAATTTATATAATATTAATAATGAATTTATGAAGTAAATTAATTTTATCATAGGATTATAATGTAAAATAGTATTTAAAACAAGGTTTAAACAATAACATATAAGTATACATAACTATTTAAAATTAAAAACGAATTAATTAAATTATTAGAAATTAATAACTTTTTCAGCGTATATTTACTAGTTGACTAGTTAGACTAGTTGAATAACCTGGCTTTGCTTGCTTGTGTGTTAATAATCGATTCGTACCTATATAAATTGGTTCTTTTTTATTATAAAATGATACTTATTGTAATTGTTGGTAAATGTTACTGGTATTGGTGTATTAGATATCTACTACCTATTGTTGAAGATAGATGATTTATATTAAATCCAGAAATATTATAAATACCATATTATTAATTTCATTATCTGTAAATGTACCTAGTAGTATTCTGTATTTCATTTTCTTCAAAATTTTCTTCAACAATTCCAATATCTAGTTAATGTATATTCAATAATTAATACTCAATAAAATTTAAATATCATCAATCATTGATAATAATAGTATTGTGTGAATTATATTATGTTATTATAAATATCAAGATTGACATTAATGCATAATATTTAATACCTACAACGATATTTATCATAATAAGTTAAAATTAAAACTAAAATTGCTTATTAAGTTTAAGGAAACCTGTTAATGGCTGTTATTATATTAATATATTTATTTAGTTCAGAATCAGGTTAGGATTTTCAATAATATTATTATTAATTTTTTTATTTTCAATGATGTCTTTATATTTGATGACTAAGTTAGAGAGAACAACAAGATGACTTCGTCATACTTGGGTCCTCTTGTTATTTTATCCATAATGTTAATTTAAATAATATATATTCATATATTTCAATAAAAATCAATATAATATTTTATTTTTATTTAATTAAATTAAAATAAATTTGAAGAATATTGTCAAAATTAAAGTTAAAAAAATATTTTACAGTTTTTAAACCTTGGTTATCAAAGAAAAACACGAAATGAATAAATAAATAAATGATAACAACGAAAAAAAGTGATAACAAACATAGTTACTAACATCAATACTATAATTTCGGTGTTAACCTAGAGGTTGCCCAAACCTAAAGGTTTAAAAAGTTTGTGAGAAAGATATTAGTTTAAGTTATAGGTTTATACTCCAGTTGACCCAACCTATAGGTTAGGGTAACCGTCAAGTTAAAAAAATTAACTCTCACTTGGTAAGAACGGCCCTTAGTGTATTTGTAATATAGATAAATTTAGTGACCTATAAATATAGCTAAAATGTAATCTGGTCAAAAAATGATCTGTTTAAAAGAGTTTTATTAATTACGAGTACAGACTACACACATTTATTGAATTTAATTATTTGGATAGGTAAATTATTAACATTATGAATTGTTATTAACTAATTATGCCTCACCAATTCGGATTTCACTCAGGAGACCAACCCAAATCTTGAGCCAAGATTTAACCAGTTCTGCCATCCGACAAAAAATGCAAAAAAAGCTGGAGTCCGTCAAGGAAGCGACATAGCTCCCTTCCTATACTCTATATTCGCCCACGACACGATAATCTTGGCCTCCAATAATGACCCCCTGGTAGTGTCTCAATAGCTAAAAAATCATCTTAGCTCGATTCAATTATGGTCAAACCTCTGGAAGATAAAAATAAACGAAGCAAAATCATAATTTATCACGTTTTCTCTTAGACCAGGTGACTACACTTCTATATCGCTCAATAATAACCTAATTCCAATTACCCGACAATAAAATACCTAGGTTTAACATTTGACAGACGCCTAACATGGGCCCAACACCTCAAAAACAAAAGAAAAATAGTCAACTCCAGACTCCACTCATTAATCCAACACAACAATTCATTAATAAAACGACTATCTTCTTTTTCAATCCCAGGCCTATTGATCTCCTAATTTAATCTGTCGAGTGGCTTTACTGAGTGCCCTCCCAATACCTGTTAGTTTCGCTATGTATATATTATCTTTAATCAAAATTATTTATCGTAATTATAATTTAATTAAAAAAAAAGTTTATTTATCATCATGTATAACTTCCAAAAAATATGCTACATTAATTTTCCCTTTTTTTTTTTGGTTAAACTATATAGGTTCTGTTGTTTTTGTTTCAAATTATAATTATAAACCAAGATGGCTTATAGAAATGACAATCCTAATACAGACTATGTAAATTTTTATGAAGATTCCTCTTGTAATGTACCTATATGGTACTTTAATTTTTATAATATAAAACTATTATTTATCTGGAATGAAAAATATTTTTAAAAAAAAGTTATTGAACAAAAATTTTAAAAGTACAACATAGTAAATTAATGTTATCCATTCCTAGTTCTTATAGTACTGAAACCAGTTGTTACCAGTTGTTACTCATTACTTACCTACTTATTTATTTCTTTGCTTATGTAGTTAACTGAAATTGGTCAATTACCTGATTTATCAAGTAACAAGCATGGTATTGAAAATGATAAGTTGGATTATAATTACCATATGATGAATTACCACAACTTAAAGAACTACTTGAAAAATGGGGTTTACAGTGTGTATATCAAACCTGTATGAGTAAGAATTCAATTTAGTTCTAACATTAGTATACTATTTACAATAAAATATTCTTAACAAATCTAAATATTGTATACTAATATATTTTTAATTCAATGTTTATTGTAATTTTTATGTAGATCAATTGATAGATATTAAATTACTAGCTATTATGAAAACGTATCAGATAAACGTGTCGAGAAATTATTATCATAATTTCCATGGGGTATAATTTTTAAGTTTGAAGATGAACTTATAAAATGGCCAACAAATGCTAGTATTGTAAGTAATGACTATAATAGTAGTACACATTTGGGTGAAATTATGTTGTGCTCTTCAAGTAAACCAATTGTAGAAGACCCTCAAAAATTCCCAAATATCAAATATCAATTGAAAGGCATAATACACTATCTACCTCGTGAACTCACTAAAAAAGTTATGTTTGATGATTTCACAACCAAGTATCCAAATTGCGGTGATTCAGATACGTTTAGAACAACAATTAAAAACAAAATATATCTTCAAACATACCTAAATGTGATGATTGTATGGAGTGTGAAATCCTCAATCAGGATATAACTAATCTTGAATCAAATTCAACTTGAATATTACATAAAATTAAAGCCAACAAAGCTAATGTTGAATATAAAAAGAATTCAAAGGAACATGAGTTAGGTTCAACAAGATATTTTTCCATAGATCTCCAAAAAGTAATACTTATCCCATACATGCCCAATATTAAATCATCATACTTTCTTAGTAGATTAGTAGTTTTTAATGAAACTTTTGCTACTATTAAAAAAGGAAGCACATTTAATAGCTACCTACCTGTTTTGTGGCATGAAGGTCTTAGTGGTAGAAAAGCTGAATGTATAACTGATTCTATAATGACAGTTATTAACAAAGAAAGAGATGTAGCACATCTTTGTTGTTTGCACATCACAAGTTTGTATTATGGGCTGATAATTGTACAGTTCAGAATAAGAATTGGACATTGTATTCAGCATTGGTAACTGCTGAGTGATGGAACAAAGAAAATTATAATTAAATATTTGACCAAGGGTCACACACATTTAAGGTCTGATGGGATTCATTGTAATATTTAAACTAAAATGAGGAAAAAAGGTAAAATTTATGACTGATGATCTTACCGATACTGTGGTTGAATCCCAAATGAAAGTTAATATATTAAAACTTGCAACATTTTATCAATAGAATAATAAAAAAAGAACTACAAAGAAAATTGATGACCCATTATTCAATTTTAAATTAATCAATATTGTAATGGAATGTTTTGTCAAACAATCAAATTGTCTTGAGTACAAAAATGATTTTGATGATGATCTGATTAAACTAGACTTTTTGAAAAAAAGTACTTTGAGGAATATCAATTGTCTACCAACTCATGAAGATAGTTAATGAGGTATAAACAGTAGAAGAAAGAAGATATTATAAAAACTCTTGTACTACTGATGCAAGAAAATAGACGACATTTGTGGCAAGATTTACCAGAATCAAATAATATTACAGATTTATTGCATGATGAAGATTTTGGTTCATCCAATTCGTTAGTAATTTAGTTTTTATCTTTTTAATATTATTCAAATATTAACAGAATATAAAGTGTGATTTATGAATAATGTTTTTGTACACTATTTGAATTATTTATTACTATGTTAAAAATATTACAATTTATTTTAAGTAAAGTAAGTTGTTACAAGTTACTTCAGTTATTTTGTTTTCAAACATAATATGTAAATGTTTAAGTTTTCTTTCTTTTAATTCTTTATTTCACCAAAGTTTGTAAACATGTTTTTGTTATTGGGTAGTAAGTTATTAAACTACAATTGTATACAATTTTATTTTTTTTTTTATTGTCACCAGAAAACAATATTGTTTTATTCAGTCATTCTTAATTATAAGACTTAGGTTTTACATACACGTTAAACGTTTATTTTGTTGTTGAGTTTTAATTATGTTATTTACATTAAATAATTATTAATAAAGTAATAAAAATAAAGATAATAAGACAGCCGAATTATTGGTACTCCTATATAATTTACATTGTTATTAAGTGAAGCTCAGCTCTGCCGTGCTAAGCGAAAAAGCAGTATCTCCATCTAAGCAAAATGTTGGGAAATCGACTAAACAGGTTTAAACTCATTACTGATCCGTGTACCAAGTAAAATTAACATACAATCCTAAAATAAACGTGTATATACTAATTTTATATCATAGAATTGATTTTATGAGTTTTTAAATATTTTCGTTAATTCCTTGACCATCGAAATGGACTTACTGCTTATTTGATAAGCACTATCAGAAGCAAATTTACAGTATATCCATTTCTAGGGAGATACTGTATATTTTATTCTAACGAAATTTATTATAATAGGGAGATACTGTTTTTTTTTTTTTAAAAAACTATATAATATTATAAGGAAAATTAATAGAAAAATCTATAAAGTAATAATTACTAACTTAGTAGTACATAGTAATAACTAATAACATATTTATATAATACATTTGGTACAATATACATATTATTATATAAATAAATAAGTTGCAAACACTTTTGAGCAAGTAAGTACTTTTTACTTTAAATTAACAATTTATAAAATAATTAAAAATAATTTAATTAGACTGACATTTTTATAATATATATATTATAATATATAACTATCATTATATTAACATTTTTAATTTTCGTTGTCACTGTATAAATCTGGTGCTTCAATAGCACACGGAAAATCTAGCCAGAATTGTTTCCTTGTTTCTGGCATTAAAGGAACTAATGTTTTTATGATACTTTCCTTTTTGCTTGGATGAATACCAAGAACTTTAGTTTTTTGGTCTGGTTTTGAAATTCCATTTTTAATGATGTTGTTTTTTAAAAAATCAAGTTTTCTAAATGGACAATATTCACTGTAGTCAGTTTTGTAAAGCAAATAATTCAACCCTCTTTCTGCCTTTATATGAACAATGTCACTAAGCATTGGTCTTATATTTTGCTTGTTCAATTTGTAAACAGAACATTCTAATTTCCAATCATAGAAGTCTTTGAGAGCCATTACTTTTGCATCTACATGTCCACTATTGGATTTACGGATAACTTTTTCAAAGTCCATAAAATCATATACTTAACCGGTTTTTTTCAATGATAACTCGACTTGGTGATGGAAACTGTCAGCAGACATGAATGAGTGTCCAGGCTCAAAGTAGAACAAATTAATTTCAGTAGTTTCAATTTCATGTGAATTAATAACATAAATCAAGAATGTCAGTAGGCACCAATTTTTATTTTGTGCTGCACAGTTATCCATCCATATTGAAATATTTTTAACATCTTTATTAAATAAAAGAAACTGAAAAAAACAACTTGTCAAATCTTCCTGTTTTCTTCCAGAAATACCTTCATGCCATATGATAGCTAAGGGTTTAATTTTATTTTTTTTCCCTATTGGCACAAAACTTTCATTGAATACTATTATTCTTTTAGTGAATATAGCTGCTTTGAAACATTCCATGCGAGGTAGCATAATAACTTTTTGAAGATCAACAGAAACAGTTAATTTAGAATCACTATTCAATTCTTTTTTATGACTTTCATACAAGGATCTTGCTTGTGTATATAACTCCAAATGTACTTCATACTTTTTACATACATTACATGTATTAGAAGATAAATTTAATGTGTCTTTACTATGGTTTGCATTATGTTGCTTCCATTCTTCGCATTGCTCACATTCCTCGTGACCCAACTTAGTAAAGGAAATATTATTGTCTCTTAAAACTTTTCTATAAGCATCATATGAACATTTAATATCTGAGAACTTTTTTTTAAAATCTTCATACATAAAATTGGCATTAACTTCATTTGGTAAATATTTCATGTTTGGTGCATGAGCTCTTCTATAATGAGAAACACATGGGTTGAATGAGTCTATATGTGATTTTATAGACTTTAAGGATTCTTCGTTAAGCTTGTTCCACGGGGAACGATTATTCTTATCTATAACAGGAGATATTATGGCATTTTTATTTTTATCCTCAATACTTGAACATATTTTAAATACAAATGAATCATTCTTTGGTTTATATCCTAATGTAGCTAAAAAAAAATGCTTACAAACACTTACATTTTTCCCATCTAGATTTTTAAATGAATATTTTAAAGACCAATTTCTTTTTATTTCCTCTCCTTTGCCTCTTCTACGTTTAACATTCTGTCTCTCCACTGATGTAAGCACAAACATTTTTCTTTCTGCTACAGATATATTCCAAAAGTCTCTGTTTATAACTTCTCTAAGAGCCTGAGATATTTTTTCAGTACATTTTTGTTTGCATGATAATATACACGGTGATTTTAAACAATGTTTCTCTCGTTGTTGTTGTAATAACAGTTGTTTATGTTCATATGGGGTTTTACTGTAAGTTTTTCTTTTTCTTTTGGTACCTTTTTTAGTGACATCATTATCAACTTCTTCTTCATTTGTCTGTAATGAATTATTTTGACCATGTTCTTCAATCTAAAAACCCATTGAGAAAAATATATAATTTTGTATTAATATTTTAATATTATTTTATATAATATAAACCTTATGTTAAAGTATTATTATAAAAAAACAAAAACAAAAATATAGGTAGTTAAGTATACATAATTGTATATTATACCTTTCTTTTTGTAGGTAATAGGTATATTATTATTATTATTATTATTTTATTTAATATATTCAATAAATAAATGGCAAACTAAAAATACAAGTTATTTGAAAAAAGATTTTTTTTAAGCTTATAATGTACCTATATTATATTGGTTAATTATTAGCTTTATTTATTAAAGACTATACTTTGATGTACCTACTGAAATTACTCCAATAATTACAGATCATAGTATTATTTTATTTACACTTTACAGTGCAAAATTGTTTACCTGTTCAACTTCTTGTAGAGGATAAATAAAAACAGGATCACTGTCATAACTCTTAAGTTCATCTTCACTACTTGTTTGGCCATACTCATATAGATTACAAATACTGTTTGTTCCCATAGATCTATTGCCAATGTCATCGACAAGTTCTTCTAATCCCTTTGACAATTAAGTAGACATTTAGTTAATTATTATAATATATAAAAATTACCATTAAAATTATATACAGTATCAACAAAACTGTTTTTAAATACTCACAACCAATATAGTTTTTCCATCCTCTTCTAGCTGTTCATTTAATCTAATTAAATCGTTGTCCATCATAAACAACATGTTTATTTCATTTATACTTTTACTAAATTCAAAAATCTACAAAGAGTCAACGATATTACAGTAACAAAATTATAATGATTCAGTAATGCATTTGAATTTTGTAACAAAAACAACAATTTACTAATCTGTGATAACATAGCCTAAAAATAGAAAATTTGTTAATAATTTATTATTCCATCAAATTGATAATGAAAATATTAGCTGTGTGACCACGATTGATATACCTTTAATATAAATCTGAAACCGTGGTTGTGAGTACACAATATAATTTATACACCAATATATTATAATTATTATCAAATAGTAAATACTGAGATACTGTGTTTTTAGTAAATGTTTTGAAAATAAGCGAAATAACAGTAACTCCACGTCACTTACTGCTTATTTGCTACTTATTGGGATTTACTGTATTTTTGCTTCTAGTTTCGCAAAAATTAAGGACTTACTGTTTATTTTCTTAATTTCAAATGCTCATTTTCAATGTTAAATATTGGATATACTGCTTTTTACTGCAAAAAATGGTACAAAACCACATTGTTAACCCCCATGTAGCAATATCTTTAAAATAAGATACTGCTTTGGAGATACTGCTTTTTCGCTTAGCACGGCAGAGCTGTAGACGGCTGCCATTTTCTAGAGGGGCCAAACATTACATTCATTATTTTATACCTCTTATACAATTTAAATGTAATATTATTATCTAGACAATCTCGTTGACTTTTTATTATATTTTAATTTTAAAGCGAGTTAAGAGTATTCTAAAATTGTAAATTGTTTGCACATCTTAAAATACTCATAACTCGCATTAACATTAAAATATAATAAAAAGCCCATGAGGTTGCCTATAGTCAGGCCCACGAGAGTCCATACGCAAACCCCGCATCGATACTTGCGTACGCGACGTCTGCCGGCAGAATTTCCTCCCACCATAGTGCCATTCCTACGACTCGGCAATGTGAATACAGCAGCTCATAAAAACACAGCTAATTAATTACGTTTTGGGGGTGTTATATGATTCTCCATATTGAATAAAAAAAAACTCGCAAAAAACTCGTAAAAAAATACGTTATAAATTTATAACGTAAACGACACAAAAGACCAGTTATAAAAACGAATTAGTCGAATTTCGTAAACGTGTTTACTACTGTCGCTACGTATACACG
>NC_042493.1:105939316-105939550 GCF_005508785.2 Acyrthosiphon pisum
TTTCATAATCCCAACCAAAAACACTTGTTTTCGCGACATTTTAAACCAATAATTTTAATATGAATAAATGATTAATAGT
Source organism: Acyrthosiphon pisum (assembly GCF_005508785.2). Classification (NCBI taxonomy): domain Eukaryota; kingdom Metazoa; phylum Arthropoda; class Insecta; order Hemiptera; family Aphididae; genus Acyrthosiphon; species Acyrthosiphon pisum. Next base: position 105,939,396 of record NC_042493.1, read on the forward strand.
CACTGATCACCAAAATGTCAACTGCGATAAAATTACTGAACAACTAATAGCTACAATATTTTTAATCTAATAAATACTGTGATACGGCACGATAAGACTATTGTGAATGTTTTTTTTCTTGAGATAATTTCTATTCTATTTTTATCCCAGACGTA
>NC_042493.1:105939650-105952588 GCF_005508785.2 Acyrthosiphon pisum
AATAAGTTAATGATCAATATGCAACGAATAATATTATGTTAGTGTATACATTACGATGATAACGAAAAAATAATATCATTAATTCGTCAATTCAAAATAAGACTTTTTATTCGTATTTTTAATCGATCTACGGAGATACGGTAAAATCAATATGTACAGAAATTGTGCACATTATTTTCATTATTGATTTTCATGTAAATAAACAGAATTAAGCGTATTATTCATTAAACATTTTTTATAGAAAATAAGATTATTTATAAAAAAGTTCTATTATTTTTTTTTGTAAGTAGAATAGTTTTTGAGATAATAAGGAAAAACTGAAAAACTACCCTAAATCGAAATAATCAACCCTCTTGGGGCACGTCTTAGAGTCAATCAATCTTGACCAAATTATACACATATTATTTTTATATGCAGAAGATCAGATTTTGGGGGTCTCGTTTCAAAAATTTTTAGAAAAAAATTATACCTCTATTACTAAGGACCACCCTAGTGCGTAGCCCATATTAGTGTTTTATTGTTGTATACAATATATGTGGCGCCTTTAATAAATATAATATTATACGAGTTAATATTAAGGTGTTATATTTATTACGTAACTTCAGGGTACTTGGGCAAACCACAATTGGTGACCTCGACCTTCGTAAAGGGAGAACACATTGTTTTTTTTTTCGAGCTTCAACGTTAAACATAATGAAGAACGGTGACGCGGGTGCGAAGGAGAATGCTGCCGCCGAGGTACATTCCACGAGGAATTTCATAATACCAGCGTTTTGGAGATCCAATCCCGAGCTATGGTTTAGGCAAATCGAGTCTCAATTTTATACGTCTCGTATTACGTCAGACTCCACCAAGTATCACCATGTGGTGGCGGCTATGGAGAGTGAGGTGCTGCAACACGTAAGTGACATCATTATATCTCCACCCACGAGCGATATGTACGAGGCTCTAAAGCGACGCTTGATTGAACGTTTTTCGGAATCGGAAGAACTTCGTCTTAAAAAATTATTAAGTGACATCGAATTATGGCGATCAGCGACCTTCACATCTGCTTGCCGAAATGAGAGAGTTAGCATCGGGGAAAGTGTCGGACGAGTTACTCAAAACTCTGTGGCTGCAACGTTTACCGACACAGGTAAAGATTATTCTAACCGCCAGCGGGGACTCGCTAGTAAACCTCGCATGTATGCCGGACAAAATACCAGGAGTAAAGGCAGGAGTATGCATTTGCCCGACCATAGATTTTAAAGTAGCCAAATGGGCCGGTGGCCGGGTCTAAGCGGGCCGGGTGGCGGGTTTTCTATAATAATCAATATAATCTTAAATCTACTGACTATTCTAGAATATACTACATAATATAAAAATAGAAATTTGTGGTATATCATAAATCATAATAATATATTAATTAATATTTAATACGTTATTATTATTATTATTATTATTATTATTCTATTCTATGGAACTATATTCGTTATCTCAACGATAAAGTAAGTTTAAAAACCACGATTAAAGATCAGCTATCGACGTCGTGGACCGTGGTAACCAGTATAATGTAATGTAACTATGACCACAGAACAATGTGACCGAGCTATGACTGATAAGAGCATAGTACTGTAAATGTTCGTTATCAATAACAATTTTTAAAATGACCAACGAATGTTGAATTTTTCATTTTGAATTTGATTTGATTTAGTGTCTACTGTGTACTGTGTTTGACGTTTGACTAAAAATTAATTTTTCAAGTACCTTTATTATGTCTCATAATAAGCCTAAAGGCGGAGCTGAGAAGCGACGTCTCAAGAGAAATTCTGAGTTAATAATTGCTGGTAATGATAGTAAACAAAAGAAATTATCTTTTTTTAATATAACGACAACAGTCAAAAGTCTCAAAAGTTGAATCAAAAGTATGTACAATTTATTGTTATTTAATTTATTGTCTTACTAAACTTGTTTCTTATAAAATATTTTGGTTTAATCATTTGAAAGTTGAATGGAAATAGCTATTAAATATAATTATTTAATAAATTAATTTCTAATAAAATATAATCAGTAATTTAATTTTGTGTATCCAGGATAAACCTGAACAAGTTTACTCAGTTGAAGAAATTGTGAACACAGAAACAAATTCCAACAAAATTCTAACAACTGTAGATGCAAAAGTTTTGTTAAAAGATAATAATATAGTACAAAATCATCCACAAGACCTTTCTCATCGAAAAATGACCATCCAGCTCAACCCAAATTAACGATGTATCCAACTACTAATGGTCGTCGTTTTAGTATAAAATATTATCAATTATATGAATGGTTGGAATATTCAATTTCCTTAGATGCGCTTTATTGTTTTGTTTGCCGACATTTTGCTGCCAGTATTACTGCACCAGGTGAAGTTTTTGGAAAATTAAGTTTTGTTGATTATGGTGCTACCTGTAATAAATGGAAAGATTTTAAAGGAACTCTAAATAAACATGAGAGAAATAAAAGGCACATCATTTCCATGCAACGTTGGATTGATTATAGATTAGTTCAAAATAAAAATGAATAATCTGTATCAAACCAAATAATACATGTTCGACAAAATAATATTAATGAGAATTGTCAACATATATTATTTTTACTCAAAGTAAATATTTAGCTAAACAAGGGTTACCATTTCGGGGAAATAATGAATCAAGAAATTCCAAAAATAGGGGAAATTTTTTAGAACTTTTGGATGTGTTTTGTGATGCAAATATGAAAGAAAGACTTGCATCAAGGTATGGCCACTACACAAGTCCAGAATATCAAAATGACTTAATTTCATCTATAGCTAAATGTACTAGACAAAAAATTTTAAATAAAATTAATCCACTAGGTCTTTTTACAATCATGGTAGATGAAACCAAGGACAAATCTAAAAAAGAACAAATGGTAATTGTCTTACGGTTTTTGGATAGTGATATGAATATTCACGAGAAATCTATTGGTTGCTTTCATATGTTGATTTCTAATGCTGATAGTTTGTCAAAAAAAATTATTGATACAGTTTTGGATAATAAATTAGATTTACAAAATTGTGTGGCTCAATGTTATGATGATGCTAACGTTATGAGTGGTATCCACTCAGGTGTTCAAGAACGAATACTTAATGTTGTACCACACGCCATTTATATCCACTGTTATGCACATAGGCTAAATTTGTGTTTAGTTCATACATTACAAAACATTCCTTATATAGTCAATTTTTTCAACACTGCAAGATCTCTATAAATTTTTTATGAATGGACAAACTAGGTATGAGTTATTTGTTAAAGCACAACAGGCAAAAGGATTACCCGTATTACACCTAGAAAGATTAGTTGAAACTAGATGGGCTTACTGGTTTGGATCAATTAGTAAAATAAATTTGCGGTATACAGAAATTATTGAAGTACTTACTATACTTAGCGAAAATGATGACCAAAAGGCAAGAGCTCTAGGAATTTTAAAAGAAATGAATACACTGTCATTTATTAAAATATCACATGCTATGGAATCACTTCTTAGAGCCATCCACTGTGCATCAAAGGCTCTCCAAGACTGTTCTATTATTTTACCAGTTGCCATTGATTTAATTAAATCTACAAAACGATAGCTTTATAATATGCGCAATGATGAATTTTGGGATGATGTTACAAAAAAAGCAAAAACTATTGCTGTTAAAAATGGTATCAACATAAATAAAAAAAAGAATCCAAGAAAGACATGTTTGAATAAGAATCTATTAGAATTTTATGTTGAAACTACGGTTGGTCAAAGTAATAAGAACAAAACTTCAGAGTTGAGTAAAGACTTGAAAATCATTTTTTTTTCAGCAGTTGACAGGTATGTACTTACAACTAAAATAATCTAAAACTTTAAGTATTGAATTTGTTTATATACCTATATATATTTTTCTTTTTGTAGATTTGTTAATGAATTAGATAAACGCTTCAATGATACAAATAACAGCATTATTTTAACTAGCAGCATTTTCCTTTCCTCCAGCCCTGAATATTTTAATTTTAAATGTCCATTCCTTGATGATTTTTTACAAAATTACAAGCACTTTAATATTAACACTATCAAACTAAAAGCTGAATTTCTGAGTGCTAAAGAATTACTTTCGGGTGATTCAAATACCAAACATGATCTATATTCCATTTCAAAAATATTACTCCAATTACCTCAATGTTACTCTGAAACATTAAAAATAATAACCATTCTTATGACCTTACCAGATTCTACCGCTTCTAATGAACGCTTTTTTTCATCACTTAAGCAAATTAAATCATATTTAAGATTAACTATGGGTGATGATCGTCTCAATGATTTATTGGTTGTTGCTGTTGAAAGTGATGAGGCCTCAACAATTAATTTAGATGAAGCACTTCACGTTTTTGCTAGTATGAAGAATCGTCGCTACCCGCTTATAAGCTAGCTAAGCGATGCACAACTATAATGCTTTTAAATTGTAATAATAATAAAGAACAAAAAAATATTTTAGTCTTTAATTCCTTTTTTTTATTATTTGCTTATGCTTATTGCTTTTTTAAATTTAAGTATTATAATTTTTTTATGTTATAATTCAAATAAGGTATACTTAGTGAAACAGTGCCACAGTTGTGGTACTTTAATGCATATTTTATTGGGAAACTATTATTAATATTATACAAATATTATTAATTATTTGGTTTTCAGAGTAAAATACCTACATAGAAGATTGTAATAATATGTTGATGTGAGTTAAGATTAGGTATTTCTGTTTTAATAAGTAGTATGTTAACAAAAGCGGCTACAGTGTTATATAAATTATAAAGTATAAAAATAATAATTGAAATAAAAATTGGGCTAGCTAGCAAGCGCCTTTTTTTTTATATATAATTAAAAGTGTTAAAGTTATAGGGCCAGTCATTATTATGCCCTACCCTATCAAATATTGAAATGACGCCCCTGACTTCCCATCAACTAATACGGACGCCATGTGGAGGTTCGACGCGGTAAGTGAACGTTTCTTACACATACACATTGACTTGGTCGGACCGTTACCATCGTCACGTGGGTTTACGTATTATCTGGCCGTGGTTGATCGTTTTTCACGGTGGCCTGAGGTGTACTTCTTAAAGGACATTACGGCAGAATCGGTAGCACAAGCGTTGCACGAGGGCTGGATCGCCAGATACGGGGTTCCGGAGACTATAACAACGGATCAAGGACGTCAGTTCGAGTCAACTCTTTTTCGGGATACATCGGTAATACTTGGGTTCAAACGAATACGTACAATGGCCTATCACCCCGCGGCGAACGGCCTGGTCGAACGGTTCCACCGGGTTTTGAAGGCGGCAATCAAGTGTTACAACACCGAACGTTGGACGGAGGTAATTCCGTCGATATTATTGGGAATAAGGGCTTCAGTGAAGGAGGACATACAGTCAACGCCCGCCGAGATTTTGGTACTACAATACGATTGCCAAATGAATTTTTTTCGACATCAAAAATTCAAACTGACCCGATGTCGTTCGTCACGCAACTAAAAAATGTGATGAATTGTTTACGGCCACGTCCAACCATTCAAAAAAGAGAGTGTTCGTACACAAATCGCTTCCATTGTGTAAAAAAGTTTTGTACGCGTCGACCGAGTGAAGTCTCCACTCGAAAGGCCTTACGACGGGCCGTACGAAGTAATATCGCGAGCTGAAAAAAATTATGTTTTACGCATAAAAGGAAAAACAGTCAACATTACGATCGACAGATTGAAACCGTGTTTCGAGACAGTTCCAGAGGATGAGTTGACCAGTAAAGAGAGAGAGAAGGTCCCAATCAAACAACATCAACACGTTCCGACACCAGTACATCGACCGCGGCACAGGCCACCTCCACCCACACCAGGTCCGGACGAGCGATCAAACTTCCAGCCAGGTTTCGGTAACACTATCGTTAAAAGGGGGGTAGTGTGGGGAATTGGTATCATTAGTATGATTATTATTATTATTTATATTATATTTTATTGTAGTTATAATCTTTTGATTATGTAACATCATTAACGTATCCATTGCATAATGTTCATATATATCTATAGTTTTAATTAAGTTTGTCGCGAATGACGACCGTTGCTCGTCGCGTATCGTAAAGACAGTATTAGTTATATTATTTATATTTTTGTATTAATTATTAATTATTATTTGAGTCAGTTCCCAAGTAACAATTTTCAATCATACAGATTAATAAATATTTAATTTTTATTAAATTCTTAATATTATTGAGTAACTAATTAAATATTTTAAAACTAATATATGTATTGTAATATACTTATAAGTTTATAAAATATTGACTTTAAAATATATTTAACTCAACTATTATTCAATATTTAACAATAATTAAAAATAAATAAATATTAATGTTAACTAATAGTGTTTTAATAAATAACCGCATATTATTCAATAATTGTAGGTATATATATTATATATTATGTATGTAAATAGACAATGGAAACTTTGATGTACATGAGGATTATGTCGTAATAAATAAACGTTTATATTTAAATTTAAATGATTTAGGTATCAAACATAATATAACAAAAAAAATCAATAGTTAGAAAATTTTGTACCAAGCAAAACATGCAATTAAATTAATGGAAGACTTTAATAAAATAATTTAATAAACAAAAAATAAAATCAGTAAACCTTTTATTACAAATTGTTGCATAAAATTATCGAAAATTGCCCAACAGTTGTAAATAAGCTACACTTATGGGATGAATGTATTAATTTATATTATACATTGTATAGGGTTCTGAATTTGAAATATTTCGAAATTGAAAATTTCACCTTTCTTGAATTAACTATTTCAATGTGATTATGAAAAAAAAATTGTCTTCTTTTAAACAAATATTTTGGTTATAAATGATTAGAAATAATATAATATTGATTGCACGCAGAAACCATTGATAATGATTAATGAATAATATTATAACTATAATATCATCAGTTACCTATGACTTATGAACCAATGCTTTATGGTACTTAATCTTATTTAATATTACATATAATTATAAAACATAAACATTTTTTTATTAGATAATTTATTAGGTAATCACCCTGCAAGACATGATACGGGCCAATTTCAAGGGAAGAGTTGTTTCCAAAGTATTGCTTGATGAAATCGATCCAGACCCATCTAATCACGAGTGTCACTAGAGTAAAAATTATGGAGTAGCAAAAATAATTATCTGCAAACAATTTTCTATTTAGATAGATTTTTTCTAATATAGTATTTTTCGGGGTAGCAAATTTACCATTTGATATCTCTTAATAACTATGCTTTTCGTATTCCAAAATGATAGGATTCCAAAACTGGTAATTTCCTTGTCATTTAATTAAATACGAACATATTTACAGTACAGTTCTAGACTCTGCTAGAGACGGTCGTATTTATCGCGCATCCGTCTGTTTACGTATAGTTTACGACTCGTGGTTTTAAGATAATATTATATAATGGTTTTATGTGTATTATGTTCATTAACTATCAATAGAAACCAACTCTCTATCACCTGTTGTCTCTGTAATTTACTTTTTCATAAAAACTGTGTCTTTAATACTTCGGATTTAAATTCGTGGAAGTGTTCAAACTGTTCACATAATATGTCTCCAACAGTTACAAAAGAACCTGTTAGTACAAGTCTTGAAGAACTTATTAAATCAGTAAAGTCTCTGGAAAGTAAGTTTACCCAGCAAGAATCAAAAATTTCGAAAAAACTTGATGAGACCTTAAAATTACTGAATAATGTTATTTCGGAAAATAACACGTTAAAGGAAAAAATCTCTGTCCTCGAAAAAAAAATTACGTATTTTGAAAAAACAGACTTTTGTAGCGAAGTATCTGATAGAGATCGCAGGAAGTGTAATATTATTATTTTCAATGCCCCGGAATGCACCTCTGACAGTGCCTCTGATGAATTAATTCTTGTTAACTCAGTTTTTTCTTCCTTAAACTTACCCATAAAAGCTCTAAATGCTATACGACTTGGTAATAATTATAACAAATGTCGTCCGCTTAGAGTGAATCTACCTGATATTAACTGTATCAATCAGATCCTTAAAGCAAAGTCTAAACTCCGTAATATTGAAACGCTGAAACACCTAAATATCGATATTGATAAAACCAAGCTTCAACAAGAATAGTTCAAAGCTGTCTGGAACACGCTGTCAGAAAGAAAAAGTCGCGGTGAAACAAACATTCGAATCGGTTACATTCGAGGCCAACCAACAATAATTTCAAAAAACTGAACAATACACGCCCGTCCAAGGTAAATGTAGATTCAACTCCGCTTGAATCTAACTATAATTGTAATTTTAATTTTAACCTTAAAAATAAATTAGTTGATAAGTTTATTAATTTCGTTGGTTACTACCAAAATGTACGCGGTTTACGCACAAAATTAGATATTTTGCGTTGTAATTATTCTGTGTTCGATTTTGACTATTGTATATTAACTGAAACATGGCTCACTGCAGATTTCTGCGACTCAGAGCTAGGTTTTACTGATTATCAACTGTTTCGCTTTGATAGGAATGAAAATACTAGTCCCCACCGTAGAGTTGGTGGTGTTCTTATCGCAGTTAATAATTTATATACCGCTAGAATGTTATCTGTGCCGATAAATAATGTAGAACAACTTTTCATATTAGTATCGGTTGGTAATAAAAAACTAATTATAGGTGGTGTTTATATCCCCCCCATCCAGTGGCCCTGATATGTACGAATCCCACATTCAATCATTAGAATTGCTTCGTACGAAATACGCGGACTGCGAGTTTATTATTGCCGGCGACTTCAATTTATCTTCTGCACGTTACGATCTAAATTCTAATTCCGGTGTCAACTTTTTTCCTACCACTGCTCAATCTGATTCTATTTCTTTTGGTTATTCGTATTTTAACTTCCGCCAATTCAATCAAATACTTAATTATAATAACTCACTATTAGATCTTGTTTTTTCATCCCTTCCTATGTTGTCAATCTCGTTATCTTTAGATCCGATTGTACCTATCGATAACCATCACCCACCGTTAAGAATCTATTCTAAAGTACAACGCATTTTTAATACTCTTCCACACAAAATTGAATTTTTTAATTTTAAAAAAGTGAATTTTATTGACATTATTTACGAATTAAATAAAATTAACTGGTCATTAACATTTTTAAATCTAGATATTAACACAGCTGTTAATAAATTTAATTCAATATGTCACGAGGTCTTATTAAAACATGTACCTATTGTTACTTATAATTATAATTCATTCCCAATATGGTTTAACAAAGGATTAAGACTGTTAATAAAAGAAAAAAGGGCCCATTTTAATTATAAACAATCTAATCACGTTTCAGATTACATCACCTTTTCAAATCTTCGCCTACAATGCAAACAACTATCTCGTTCCTGTTATACAAATTTCATATCTAAGACTCAATTATCATTGGTCCGTAAGCCAAAACAATTTTGGAAATTTATAAATGACCGCAAACAATTAAACACCTTCCCAAAAGTCATGTTTTTAAATAATAAAACTGCACAGGACGGGTTAAATATTTCTAATTTATTTGCAGAACACTTTTCTTCGGCCTACTCATACATTTGTCCATAAACAGGTGATTTAAAGGTTACGATCGCCGATTGTATTGATCTATCAAAAATCGACATTACTGTTCAGGAAGTTTTCTTAGCACTGGAAAAATGTAAACTTAATAGTTCACCTGGCCCTAACGGTATTCCGGAAATTGTTTTAAGCCAATGTAGGTATGCTTTAACGCTTCCTTTACACTACCTTTTTTCTCTGTCACTGTCTTCAGGCACATTTCCAGACTTATGGAAATCCTCTTACGTCCAGCCAGTTTTTAAAAACGGTGATCGCTCTAATATTATAAACTATCGTCCTATCAGCATTATGTCATCAATTCCTAAACTATTAGAATCTATTTTACTTCCTAAATTAAACTTCTCTTTTTCTAAATATATAATTCCGCAACAATTTGGTTTTCGTCCACATACTTCTACTTCCTCAAATTTAATTGCATATCATAAATATCTAATGGATGTTATTGAAAAAGGGGGTCAGGTCGATGCTATATATACTGACATCAGTAAAGCGTTCGACACTATTAACCACGCTGTGCTGATTCGTAAGTTAGAGTTGATGGGTGTTAATAATCTCATGTTAAAATGGTTTAGTTCATATTTATCTTGTAGATCTCAAAAGGTAAGGCTTCACGGTTATGTTTCTAATAATATCTCAATCCCCTCAGGTGTCCCACAGGGAGGTCATATTTCGCCATTACTTTTTATATTGTACATGAATGACGTTGGCTTAGTTTTTAAACATGCACAGTTTAGTATGTTTGCCGATGATCTAAAACTATTTTATAATATTAATTCATTAGATGATGGCTCTAAATTACAAGACGACTTTGATAATTTCAAAGCCTGGTGCTATAATAATGGTTTACAAGTTAACATTAATAAATGCAATTCCATCTCTTTTTATCGTAATAAATTTCCGCTCAATATTGCTTATTACTCCGACAATTACCTTTTACCTAAAGTCGACTCTATTAAAGATCTTGGAGTTATTTTTTCTAGTTCACTCTCTTTTACTGCGCAAATTCAATCAATAACTATAAAAGCAACACGATCACTTGGCTTTATTATCAAAAACACTCGCGATTTTAATAACATTGTATCATTAAAAATTCTTTATTTTGCTCTAGTACGTTCAATACTTGAATATTGCTCCATTTTGTGGAACCCTTACCAACTTGTGTGGATAAATAAAATCGAAAGAGTTCAAAATAAATTCCTAAGATTTATTAATACAAAAATTCCTAACAATTGCATAATAATTGATCATTGCTATGAACCACTTAGAAGACTGGTTAATATCAACACTCTAAGTTCAAGACGTCTATATTTTGACGTCATATTTATTCACAAAATCTTACATGGCACAATTAATGACAGTTTTCTGCTCAGCAACATTTATTTATCAGTCCCCACTTTTAATTCTAGAAACCGACAGACTTTCCACATTTCTAAATATTTCTAATTTATTTGCAGAACACTTTTCTTCGGCCTACTCATATCTTTGTCCTTCAACTGAAGGTTTAAAGGTTACGAACACCGATTGTATTGATTTGTCAATAATCGATATTACTGTCCAAGAAGTTTTCTTAGCACTAGGTAAATGTAAAGCATAATAGCTCACCTGGCCCTGGCGGCATTCCTGAAATTGTCTTAAGCCAATGTAGATATGCTTTAACGCTTCCATTACACTACCTTTTTTCTCTATCACTGTCTTCAGGCACATTTCCAGACTTATGGAAATCCTCTTATGTCCAGCCAGTTTTTAAAAACGGCGACCGCTCTAATATTATTAACTATCGTCCTATTAGTATTATATCATCAATTCCTAAGCTTTTCGAATCTATTTTACCTCCAAAATTAAACTTCTCTTTTTCTAAATATATAATTCTACAACAATTTGGATTTCGTCCACATAGTTCCACTTCCTCAAATTTAGTTGCATATCATAAATATTTAATGGACACAATTGAAAAAGGAGGTCAGGTTGATGCTATTTATATAGATATTAGTAAAGCGTTTGATACGATTAACCACTCTATACTGATTCGTAAGTTGGAGCTGATGGGTGTTAATAATCCCATGTTAAATTGGCTCAATTCATACATATCTTGTAGATCTCAAAAGGTAAGGCTACACGGTTATGTTTCTAATAATATTTCAATACCCTCAGGAGTCCCACAAGGTGGTCATATTTCACCACTACTTTTTATTTTGTATATGAATGATGTTGGCTTAATTTTTAAACATGCACATTTCAGTATGTTCGCAGATGATTTGAAACTTTATTATAATATCGATTCACTAGGTGATGGCTCTAAATTACAAATTGACTTTGATAATTTTAGAGCCTGATGCCATAATAATGGCTTACAAGTTAACATTAATAAATGCAATTCTATTTCTTTTTGTCGAAATAAATCTCCGCTCAATATTAATTATTACTCCGATAATTACCTTTTACCTAAAGTCGACTCTATAAAGGATCTTGGAATTATTTTTTCAAGTTCACTCTCTTTTACAGCACACATTCAATCAATAACAATAAAAGCAACACGATCACTTGACTTTATTATCAGAAACACTCAAGACTTTAATAACATTGTATCATTAAAACCCCTTTATTTTGCTCTAGTACGTTCAATACTTGAATATTGCTCCATTTTGTGGAACCCTTACCAACTTGTATGGATAAACAAAATTGAAAGAGTTCAGAATAAATTTCTAAGAAATATTAATACGAAAATTCCTAATATTTGCATAATAACGGACCATTGCTATGAACCCCTTAGAAGACTGGTTAATATCAACTCTCTTAGTTCATGACGTTTATATTTTGACGTCATATTTATTTACAAAATCTTGCATGGCACAATTAATGACAGTTTTCTGCTCAGCAACATTAATTTATCAGTCCCCACTTTTAATTCTAGAAACCGACAGATCTTCCACATTTCTATTCACAAAACACTATACGGCTTTTTTCCCCCTATTAACAGAGCACTAGTCTCTTGTAACAACTTACAAAACAAACCGGATATCTTTCATTCTTCTCAAAAGCGATCCAAATTAATATACTTTCTTTTTAACCATTTTTTCTATTTAAATATATTGTATACTAACTAATTCAACCAGAGTGCAAATTTATTTACTTAATATTGTTGTATTTATAGTTAGACAATTATTTTATGCATATTTTTTTTTTATCAAACTTGTAAATATTTGATATTCTGTACTAAATGCCCTCGGGCGTGTATTTCAAATAAATAAAAAATTTAAAAAATTTAAAAAAAAATTAAACTAAATG
>NC_042493.1:105954810-105955779 GCF_005508785.2 Acyrthosiphon pisum
GTCAAAAAGCTTGATAATTAAGACAAACTTCCTCGTGAGATTTTACACTGGTTAAAAAAAAACCGTCAGTATACGTGAACAAAATACATAGAATTTCCAGAAACCATTAATTAATTTTACACAATAGCGTGTTGACAAATCTATTAATAATATTATCAAATAAAAACCCAAATAATATAATATGACATAACACACAATTTTATTCAAATTAATTTAGGACATATACAATTATTTACATATTATACAATTTATTTATTATACATTATTACACAATTTTATTCAAATTAATTTAGGTTACAATTATTTACATATTATACAATTTATTTATTATACATTTTTACAAAACATTCCCCCTGTTTGGGGTTTAAATTATAGATTACACCAACTTCAACTCATATCGTTACGTATATATATATAATATATAACTTATTGCCTATAGGTGAAAAATGTGCTAGCCGAGGGCAGCAGTAACCGCTAATATACATCAGTGATCACCACAGCGGATCTATGAAACAAACGATCGGGACGGAGTGATACAGTTTATATGGTTATTATATTATGATTATTTAGACACCGGGTTTTACATGTCCCCTCCCCCCCCCTCTCGTGTCGTCTGCGTTCGTAGCGAGTTTGCACTGCACTTTTCTGTAGTAATAAGTTTAATTAAACATTTCACTATTTTGTGAATGGTCGGATTATTGGTCGGATACATCATTACGAACAAAAAGCAAAGTGAATTTTATGCAGACGACCGCGACATGGAAAACAAAACTCACGGCGAAGAGCCGGCAGCCGCACAGCAAATAATTAAATACCGCACTCGGAAAACCTGCCCTAACTCGGTACAAAAACTCGACATGGCGGACGTAAACGAATTCAGGCGGTTTGTCCGGGCGTCCGGTGAACACAACACGTGTCCGGCCGGATACAAAATAGTGAAAAGGTGCGACTTATTAGGTACTAGAAAAA
>NC_042493.1:105956873-105959816 GCF_005508785.2 Acyrthosiphon pisum
ACCGTGGAAAAGCTGGCTGTGAACATACAAATATATACTACTGGAGCCTTTGAGAAAACCTTTTTTCCATTATTAATTAAATCATTAATGCCACTAAAAGTATCTATAATTTTTTCAGAAATTCGGTGAATACCATGTGCGACACAAGTTACATGTACAAGATTCGAATAAAATGGTTTTAAATTTTGTGCAGCTTTCGTCATATAAGGAGCAGCATCAGATAACATCAACAAAACTTTATCGTCATTGTTACCTTCGGGCCACAATAGTTTAAGAGAATTGTTTACAAATTGTGCTATAGTTGAATTATTGGTTTTTTCGAGAACTTTCGATGTTAAAAGATACGATTTAGAAGGCAAATTGGCATTCAATTTACCAACAGTAAAATTTGCTACATATTTTCCACGAGGATCAGTAGTTTCATCAACAGAAAAAAATATGTATGAGCTGCCTATGAGTTCTCGAATATTTTGTAAAACGTCTGTGTAACATTGATTTAAATAGTTTTTTCTTAATGTACTTTCATCTGGTATATGTTTTTTTGTGTACTTTTCCAAAAAAGATTTAAAGTTTTTATTTTGTAATTTATGTAAAGGTATGTTTGAAGAAATTAATGTATTACAAAGTTCTTTGAAAAATTGTGATTGATTTTCTATGGATGTTGATGCTTTATGAACAAAGGTTTGTTTAGAAGAAGATTTTTTTAAACATTTTTCATGCAAAAATGATTTTGCATGTTGATCAATTTGAAATTTTTTTTCTGCTGTTACTGATTTTTGACAATTTTGACAGAAAACTGTTGTATTATTTAATATATTGAAAACCTCACCAGAAATATTGTACGGCTCAATCCACTTTCTAATTGATGCAAGTTTTGAATTTTGAATTTTGGGCATTTTAACTATTTAAAAATGAATTGGTTAATTACAAAATATTAGGTGGTAAGGTATTGTGTATATTTGATTCAAAACGGGTTCTTTCAATCCGCGTTGTCGCTTCATCTTGTTGGATACACTTTATTACTAACCAAAATGATGAATTACTTGTTCCTTGATGACTTGGGGTTTCTCGTGTTCCTACAGATTTTTCCTTAATACTATTTTTAACAGCAATTATCTCCTCTATTTTGTTGTTAAATGTGGACTTATGTGAAATTTCATTTGAATAATTTACGTACTGGAATTTCAGTTAGTTCCATAAATACATAAATAAAAATATTTATTTTTTTTTTTATATAAAAGTTTGGGAAACCTTGACTATTGTGGACCGTACCAGTATTTCATGTTTATAAAGACCGTACCAGTTTTCCGTTTACCAATAAAAATAATCCAATACAAAAACACAAACATATCTGTCCTATTTCTTGATAACATAATTTTGTGTACATTAAATATTAATTTAAATATCCTGAGTAGTTAGTAATTCTTCGGGGTCGTGTTCGACAGTCGATATCACGGTGACAATATAATATGTATTTTGGTTTATATAATCTGTAGAATTTCGTATACCTTACACTCTTTTATAATTGTGACTATTACCATGTGCTCTCAAGATTCCTACATTCGTAGCGAGTGTACATAAAGTCAATTCGCCAACCGAATGTAATTTACGTTAATGAGCATTTTGTTGTGGTGAACAACTGTGTACCAAAATAGGTGTTAAAGATTCCCACATTCGTAGCTAGAGTACATATAGTCAAATCGCCAACCGAATGTAATTTACAGTGATGAACATTTATTATTACACATTTATACCTTGAACACAGCTCTTAGAATTCCTACATACGTGACAAGAGTACATATAGTCAAATCGTCACCCGAATGTAATTTAAGTTAAATGAGCACTTACTACTATACTTATATTCTAAAAATGTTGCTATGTTCGTGTTCAAGGTGTAATTGTGTAATAATAATGTACTTAAAGGGATTACGATAAGATGATAGTCACAGAACTTTATGATTTCAAAGATTAATAGGTAGGTGAATGTAAAAGATGAACAATGTGCATTTGTTTGATAGAGAGATAACTAATTCAGACAGTCATAACGGATGCTGAGATAATCCAATATACATAATATACTGTATACGTATATACGCACAACCATAAGCACTCCCTTGAACAGTAGTGTAAGAGTTTCGTGATGTTGACTGGCGTGGACCTTGTGCATGGGTCTTCTTCTGAAAAGTACTGGTTGCGAGTCGATTCTGTAGGTTCCTCATATAATGTGGCTTCGGTGTAATCTCTTCTTCTGATATGCATTGATTAATACGTGATGTTTTTTCTTATTTTAGGCGGTGCGACAAAGGTGTCACTGGTAATTTATTGTTTTGTTTTGACCGAACGTCTTGATTGGAAAATTATCGAAGAGGTCTCGTAGAATATAATATATATGTGTATATTATATACGTAAAAATGCATTTATGGTTTTATAATATATGGTGTCATCTGGCGCCGCTGATAATTGATTGTGTTGTTTTTCCTAAATGTCGGAACGGAGAGGTGTTGAATATTGTTTATGTGTTGCACGTGTGGCGTGTGTATGTTAGGAGTGCGTATATATATATTAATGCGTAAATCGTATGTATATAAGTATTGAATAGCCCAACATTCCATATGAACCGTCGCCACTAGTTGTCTTGTGTTTTATTTTAAGTTTACATATTATATATTACAATTAATATATGTATATTCATATTATGATAAAAGTTCAATAAAATTATTTTTAAAGTTTATAAATTAGAAACTAGAAAGACACATTCACTCTTTATGTGATTTACATACTAATTTGAAAAAAAATAGATTAACTTTTTTTAAACTGAGTTAAGTTAATATTTTTTTCTATATTAACTTTTAACTTATCGAGTTAAATTTATAATTTGTTAACTGTTAACTTTTAGCTTATCGATCTTGTTTATTCTTAACTTAACTTAACTTGAGTTAATT
>NC_042493.1:105959916-105965412 GCF_005508785.2 Acyrthosiphon pisum
AATTCTGAATGCGCAGAAAAAAGTTGTTTTTTTTGCATATTTTCGAATGTTTCGTAAATTGTGAGAAAAAAATTGTATTAATTTTTAATTTTAATATTACAGTACCCAGACAATTTTATTAAAATTTATTGAATAAAAAACTAAAGAAATGGAAAATTTAAAACGTCTATAAATATATGTATGGTAAATGATAAAATAAACATTTGACGAAAATGTCAAGTACTTACGGTTAATAGTTTTTGAATAATGACAAAATAAGAAAATTATTGAATGAGAATTTTTATTAATTAACGAATGAAATTCGAATGTCTAACATCAAATACTTGCATAAAATGAATTTGACTTTTTCCTAAACTTTTTTTTTTGTTAAATGTAGAAAAATTTAAAAGGAATCTTGTATATAAAATTTCAAATTTTAGATATACATAGAAAAATTTTAATGAATTTTTAACTCGAAATAATTTGCTTATTTCCGTGATTTTAATGAATTTTGTCAACATTTTAACTTAATGCTCTTATATAATTTTTTTGTGGATTTACGCTCAACTTTTTTTATATTTTCCACTAACGCCAGCTTATGAGGAACATTGTTTAAGATTTTCAAGTTTTTTGAATGAGCAAAAAAATTTTATTCGAAAATAACTGAAAAAAAACTTATTAAACTCAAAATGCCAACAAGTTAGGTATTTCATCATATTTTAATTTACTAAGAAAAATGTTGATCTATTTAAACACAATTATTTTAATTCAATAATTTATTGTACTCATATTATATGCCCGACGTTCGTATAAATAATATATCCGTAAAGTTTTTAGTTAATGTGACTTATCTAAGAGAAACTTACAATCGGGATCTAATCGAAGTTATTCGAAAAAAAATCTATGAAATTAATTACCAAGTAAAGAAATTATTAATAATTCCAGAATCAAATACCAATGATGATACTATAATTGATTTAATATTGATGTAATAGATAGGTACTATTGCGTACTATGTTATTAAATGGACTACAATTTGGTAAGCGTTACGATTAAACTTTTGATTTTTTTGTCAGCGTCTTCTATAAGCATTATTTCATAAACACGTGCAAGTCATACACTGATATTTCAATTTTTAAATTTTTAAGAAATTTGTTTTTGAAACTCCAGTTTTTTCAGCGTTACGACAAGTTTACTCAAATATGAGTACTCAGCGAACGTGTCAAATTATATTCGACATGCAATAATGCTTCCCGTATAAATATATAGTTATAATCTACACAATATAATAATATTAATATTATATAACTCACTTACAAGTTGCAAGACACATTTAATAATATTACAAAAATAAAACAATAATGGACGATAGTGATGTGTGTGATGGGGTAAGCTAATCTTATCGTGACGGTGAAAATTATTTCTCTCTTATTTCTTCGTTGCGGCGGCCACAGTTAATTAACTTGATTTCGTTTCTATATAGCTTATAGGTAATAGGTGGGAAGTGCAAACGGTGAAGGGAAGAGTATGTGCAACGGCGGTGATCAGCGAATACAGCCGAGCAGACACCTGTTATGTATACAGACTATACCAGCGGTTCTCAACCTTTTCCACAGTTTGAAAATGTTCATGTTTCACTTGGCCGAATGACTTTTTTTTTTTAATAATAAAATATCAATATATTTTATTATAATTCACAAAAATAATAATGATGTGAGTGTATGTGTGTGTGTGTGTGTGTGTGTGTGTGTGTGTGTGTGTGACCGACCAGTCAGCTAGGTTGGCGAGTGAATCCGTATGGAGGCAAACATTACTCGCTGCCTCTCTTTATAATATTACAATACATATAATAATAATAATACTTATTTTAAATATCGACAACAACTTTATACTTATTCTGCGGCGGAAACAATGTCCTAAACTCTTACCCCGATAAATGTATAAACATATGCAAAAAAAAGTGAAAATGCATTAAATTCACAGCCTTGTTTACCACATTTTCCAATAGTATGTACGTCGCAAATTTATGGGGAAACGGTATCCAGTGTCGTGGTGTTGCCGTGCTGGTATACAACACATATAATATATGCCTAGTTGGTTAGTTAAATTCAGATTCAAAATTCATAAAAATATTTTGTGTTCCAGTGGTATAACTACTGATATGATTTTCCGTTAAAATAAAATAATTTTTTATTTAAAATTAAATTATAATATGATGCTGAATCTTTAATATTAGTGAAATTTTCGTTCTCCTAGTATAATTTATAGTACACGTACTTAATAAATAATTATTTTTTCTTGTAGTTAAATTAAATTCTTCAAAGTAGGTACTAACTGTTGTTTATTTGTTCGTAGTATATGTATCCACTTATTGAAATATTATTGATTTCTTATTAGTTTAAAGCTATAATATTAATAAATATTTCTTTTGATTGCTGGTCTTAGACGTACATTTTGAATTTCTTATGATATATATTTAGTTTTAAATTATGTAAAGTTCTTAAAACTGTTTACTTGATGGCAGTATACTACGTATTGACTTACGTTGATTTCTTTTTAATTTTAAAACTATAATATTATAGAATTTTTTGTGTGCTGGCATGGCACACATATTTGTATATAATTTATTATATACATGACTATCATTTATTTATTTCATAAATGTTGTTAACAGTATGATCGCATACTTAAATTTTGAATCATAGTTTTTTGGTGCAACTCGAAAACAAAAAACCGTAGAATAAAGATTCTTGAAATTTTCACCAAATAATTTTGCATAATTATTTTCCATGCATGACAAAATGTTCAAAATATTAACTCTTTTTGAGAAAGTATAGCCAATAGATATTTTCGATTTATTTTAGTTTTTTTTCTATAAATGTGGATAATATATAATTTTTCGTTGTGTCAAAAAGCTTGGAAATACAATGAAGATTCCTCATAAATAGTTTTGTATATTTAAAAATATTAAAGATATATTGGTACGATATTATTTTTTTAAGCATTTGAAGTTAAAATAATAACAAAATTTATCAAAATCACGGAAATCGTGCAAATTATTTTGTAGTTAAAAATTCATAAATTATTTTCTTTTTATAGCTAAGGATTGACAATTTAAAACAATGTTTCTATAATCAGAAAATAAATCAGAAACTTAGGGCATCTGTTTGGGGAGTAAGATAATCAAATAAAACTGTCAATTGTTGAATTGTAGGAAACAAGTAATATATTAAGCTGACGAAGAAATTAAAATATAACAATTATACTAATCGTAGTGTTATTAATTAAACCAAGCAATTTACAAATTTATAAATAACTTTATTATAAACAGAAGCAGTCGGTGACCGATGTGCCACTTTGCAGAGCATAGCAGAGTAGGTATTCTTAGTGTATTCTTTTTAAGCATCCTTATTTACCTACATATAATTTGTATATAACTGATAGACCTTACCATAATATTACCATAAAAACACTGCCAAATATTTCATCTAAAAATTATAAAATTAGTTATTATGAATGTTGATTTTCCAGCTATCATTAAAAAAGTTTTAAAAGAAAATTCATTACCTCTTTTTCAGAAAACCAATAACATTTCGGAAGCTGCTCATAGGCGTCTACAGGCACAGCTCGGGATGACAAATCCCACATTATGGAGGTTTATAAATGAGCTGAAAAAAGTGCAGGCAGACCGTGACATATACGACGAATTTTTAGTTGCAGGCAACAAACCACCGCGGACTAAGTGAAATACGTTGATGCTAGTAACCGTATTTTAACATTAGTCCGAGATTATAGAAATCGAAACACTATAGAGTACCTCAGAGGACTGGCACACAACTTTGTGATGGACGAATAAAATATTTATTGTAAAAAACTAAATTGTATTTAAATTTTAAAACTAAACTGCTGATTGTACTTATTTCTATTTCATATAGTATACCGTCATACAGTGTTGCCAAGTATCAGTATTAAAAGAAACTAGTGACCTAATAAAAATCGACCATTTCAAATTTCAACTAGAAAAAAATTTAAACCAATATATTATATTATGTTTTTTAAACATTGATATAAGAAATTAAGAACATTTACATTTTATAAAAAGACTAGCGCTTTTAATTAAAAAAAAAATAATTAATTAATTAATATCATTTTACCATTTACCATCACCTGAGGTTAGCTTAGATAAGTAGTGAGTCGTAACCACGGTTATAAAGAACTTATATAATATAAAGAACTAATATAATATAAAGAACTAATATATATATATATTTAAATCGTGGTCGTAACCATGGTTACTCATAAACTATCGTGGTTCCAAGCTCATGATACCATTATCATTGTGCGTGGTTTTTATCATTATTTTCAAAATATGATAATCTGATTGTGCACGCGTAAATTTGAATTATTATTTTTATTTGTTTTATGTAGAAATCACGATTAAAGATATACCCAATCTAAAATATATATCTTTAATTGTGGTAGAAATCATGAACTATGTAGGTACCTACATAGAAAGTGGTATTTTATAGTACAAACACAATTTAAAAAATCAGACAAGTGGATGCCGCTTTGCTGTACAGTAGGTTACAAGTGCGTGACAGTAATATATGATGTTAAATTTTAATTCAATAATATTATATAATTGTAAACAACAAACGATTCTTAGCAGAAACGGTTTGTCAACCTAGGATATTTTATATAATATTTATGTTGATATTATTAATGTGGCAGCCAGTAAATTAAATTAATATTATACTTATTAGAAGTTCAAGTAACCCATGAATAATATTTTTAAATTATAACACAAAACTTAAATCGTTCTTCTTTGTTTAATTATCTAATATCGTTCAAACTTGAACTTTAAATAACTATAAAAAAACTGTGTAATATCTTTTTAGATTTTTTGGTTATAGTTTGAGCTAATCCTAAGCTATACAAATTTAATATTTTTCAAATTTTTAACTGCAAAATGATTTGTAATTATTTAATTTGAGAAATGTTGTTGACATTTGAACTTTAATATAGTTGTTTACAGTTTTGGTTACAATACTGTTTATTTACATTAAAATGTATACAAATTACGTTTAAGAGACCATTATATACTTAATATTTATATAGTAAAGTTATAACCAAAATATCTACATAAATTATAAATATATTTTGAATATAATATGTCTACAGTCAATACTGTATAATATGGAGATATTATTGTCTAGCTAGACTAATATATTCATTATTCATATAGTAAACACTATATAAAGAAATATGTTTGATGGAAAACAGTTATATTTTTGACTTAGATAGGTTCGTAAAATAAAGAACATTCATAGGCCATAGGTGTAAAAAGATTATATTATATTCTGCATAAAAGTGTTTTTATAAATAAAGGTTTATATTATTCTTGTGATACAAAATCAGTTTTGTATACACGTTTATAATAATTATGTACAGTAAATAACTATGTAGTTACTACTTATAGTACTTATATTTATATTAATTCTGTCAGTCTGTTTATGC
>NC_042493.1:105965462-105970145 GCF_005508785.2 Acyrthosiphon pisum
TTGTAATTCATAACTCATCGCAGTATCATATCATACTGTTGTTTTAATAATTAGGTATATAAGTAGGTACGGACCTATAATTAATATATTATAACATAATATGCTCATAAATAAATTATATAGGTGGGTATGCAACAATCTAAATGTGTGATTGGTTTGCTGTTTAATTGGAAGGTATTTTTAATATTTTAAATTATGTAAATATCTAACTAATTAAATATTTATATTTATTTATTAACGGGCTGAGCCTTATACAACAGTTTAAGACATAATACATAAATATATAACATATTAATTTTATATTTTATACCTTTAAACCATAAGTTATTGAGCAAATAAGTAACTAATAAATAATAAGTTATTAACCATATTATATTATCATTGATATAAGAAAAACGATATTACCGTTGATTATAACTACCAGTATTTTAAATATATTTGATAATATTATTGTAAATAAAGCAATTTATAAATAACATATATTTATGTGGAACCTTGTTTTAAATTTTAAATCATTAGCTATGAAAGTTGAACATTTTATATATTTTTAACTACAAAATCATTTTTTGTTTTAAATTTGATACCTACATTTTGTCAAAATTTGAACTTCAAAAGCTAATAAAGAAAATTGTGCATATTATGTATTTTTAATATTTTTCAACTGTTATTGTAACAATATATTAGGAACCTTTTATTAATTTTTTAAGCTTTTTGACCCAACAAATACAATTTTATATTCGTTTATAGACAAAAAACTAAAAAAATTGGAAACTGAATATGAACGTTATCAGCTGAAATCAAGTAAAAATATTTTGAAAATTTTATCATGTATAGACAATGCTAATATATACATTTAGTTAAAAGTTTTACTTTTTTTTTTACAATATGCATTTGTATAATTGCATACTCAAAAGCAGAATATTTTGGCCCAGTATAATGAATAATGAAACAGTGGCGGCGAATCGGTGGCGACGAAATGTCCGGCGGCGAAATGTCCGGGCCCGGAGAAATATATCTACAAGTTTTATATAGGTTTTATTTACTGAACATTACTGAGACATATATCTACATAACCGATTTTTAAATAATAAAACGGGTACCTACGTGACAGAATAAACGATATATACGACTATACGAGTGATGAGTACAAGATTACACGACCGCGAACAGTGGCGTAGCGAGCTTTAAATCATATGGAAGCGAACAAATTATTTATGACCTACCCCACCCTACTCCAATTGATGTATATGATACTCATATGCTCTAATAGGGGGGTGGGGTAGCACCCAAAATAAAGTTCAAAGACTGAACATGTATATGGGCTTTATGAGGTTATGACCCACCACCACCCCCCAGAAACCAGAAGCAATTGCTTCTGAAAAATATGATTCGCTACGCCACTGACCGCGAAGGTCTAAGAACGTTCTATGTTTTGTTATTGATCTAATCGATAAATACTTTATCCATTATACATATAAATAACTGTCACTGTACGTCTGTACCCGTATGGTTGTATCTGTAGACAATCGCCTACTAATGTGAGGTATTAACGAATAGGGGGCTGGAGCATACTATGAGTTAACGAGTATGTTTAGGCATTTAGTACACATCATACACACACGCTATGCCACTGGTGTAAGTACATCCCATAGATAATATAAGAATGGATAGGACATGCCTATACCAGTTCAATATGGGGCTGTGTGCTTTTTTGAGGAAGAGAGAACGTAAAGAGAGAAAGATTTTGTTTTGCCACCTGTACCTGGAAAATGGAAATTGGAAAATAATATTTTAACAAAATAAAATTATGTTATTTAATATTTATTATTATTTATCAATTATC
This sequence comes from Acyrthosiphon pisum, assembly GCF_005508785.2. NCBI lineage: Eukaryota > Metazoa > Arthropoda > Insecta > Hemiptera > Aphididae > Acyrthosiphon > Acyrthosiphon pisum. Next base: position 105,967,306 of record NC_042493.1, read on the forward strand.
ACATCAATATTTGCCCCACATAACCAACAAAAATAGTATCACTACATTTTCATGTAATAAGTTCTTATGTCCTATCCATTCTTATATTATCTATGGTACATCCGTACATCCGAGTAGGTATCATAATATTAAAGTATAAGCATTTCCGTGCTATGAAATATGAACACTTCTAAATAATTGTATAAACGTAATATAAAATTTACCCGTACAAAGTACAGTCGCGCGTCTTATTAATCAGAAGAACAGGACGCAATGTAGTAGCAGAAATGTAGTAACATAACACGTTATTCTCACCCAGCTTTCAATTTATGAAGACGACGTCCGAAGAAATTGTTAACATTGTTAAAATTACGTGTATTTTTTTCGTATTACATTTTTATCTATTCGTATTTTATGTCAATATATTATATATTATAAACAATTCCGGCAGAGCCATAATTGCGTGAATGTGACATGTTCTACATTCAATAAAATATTATTGTTAATTATATAATATGAGATAAACTATACAAGAGTCGAGAGCTTAAAATAGTTTTATGTGCTTTATATATTATTATGAACATAATAATTTACATTGGCATCGGTCGTTATGAGAATGTGTTGGTCAGTGGCACGATCACCCACCACTGGGTATCATTCAAATATCATTGGGGGGCACTAGTGCCACGTACTTTGTATGTTAAATTATGCTCTGTCACTTTGTCTAATTCTTAATCATAGTGCGTAGAAATGTTAAAGAAAAATACCTATTCGTTCTTCGACGAACCCGTTGTACCTATTATGTAGTATATAATAATAATATTATGATCAAATCCAGTACACCAAACATCGCATTATCAGAAACTTATACTAGGTAACGAAATTCGTTACCTAATTGCTTATAATGTGATTTTCTCTTTTCAATAATTATTCAATTCAAATTGTCAAAAATAATTAAATTACTGAATTTAACTAAACTGGTTGAGGGCCCGGGTCTTTTAATTTTAATCCCAAATTGAGCACTGGCTATATTACGGCACTAGACTGCAGTAGGTATAATAAGTGCTAAATAGTAAATATCACGTCTTATTATTATAGTAATATTATTAGATACGATGTGGCACTCGGTTCAACCGTTATCGATCACGGTCGTATCAATTTAATGAGCGCGATTCGGCCATTGCCCACGGCGTCCTGGAAATTGGCATTCTGCATACAACAGTATTTATAAATAATAAAATTATAAACAAAATGATTGCAAAATATAATATCGTCCTCGCCGTTATTATCGTAACGCATTTCACGTAACAAGTTAATAATAAATTACTTTCCGAAGAAAAATGTAGAAATTATATAGGTAGGTAAGGAGAAAAAAAACCAACTCGAATGCTATGCGATAAGTAATAACCCAATATAATATTATAGACTACAATATTGTATATTATATAATGTTTATAATGATTCGAGTTTAGGTCGACATACAACGTAGGTATAATAATATGTGATTGCGCAGTCTAGATATCGGTAGACTGCAGGTGATATTATTAAAATATAATCAATTGGTATACGCCTATTACCTATCGTGGGTATGTGAGATCTATATTCGTTTGGAGATAATATGCCGAATAAAACGGGGAAATTTATAAAATGTAGATAACTAAACGAGTAATAATTCCGATATGATATTATTTATATTGCACCAAGTCGCCGAGTGGGTACCCACGGGAACGGAATCACTCATCAGTTCACTTCGACAAGTCTTCGGGTCTCCCGCGAACTCGCCAATTCCGAATACAATTGTATTTCAGTGTAATGCACGTTTTGTGTTACAGTCCGGGTTTTTAAGTCGAAATAGTGTCGTGTCGCGTGCATCGATTTTAAAATTTCAAAAAATTTAAAACGTACCTACCGTAATCTAGTTCGCGCGCAATGGTGAATATCGAGGAAAATATGTGTGCTCAATATTTGGGTAAGATCGACTTAGCAATAATAACAATAATAAAATTATGAACTATAATAATGATATTATGTCTATGTAGGTACCTACAAGATTTCTGGAAAAGAAAGGAGCGGTGAAAATGGAGCTTACAAAAACGACGTGAAAAAGAAATATAAAGGAAGTTTTGGTCAGCAAAAAGATGTTGCAGGTAAGATTAATAATAATATTTAGGTACTTGCACTATGCGATCTAGGTAATATTTTAATAATTATTCGATTATACGTACCTACGATTTTGTTAGTTCGTACGATCAACAAAATATCTGCGGAATCGTTATACGTTGTAGCCAGGGGCGGACTGAAGCCCTGAAGGCCGATGTGGGTATAAGTTTTAAAACTGCCGAACAAGAGACTCATGTTAAAATTTTGGAACAATTGCAGTTTAGCTACCACGCGATTTTTCCAATTTTTTTTTTTTTGAAACATGTATTTCAGCGAGTTAAGAACGATGGTGCAAATATAAATTTGCGCAAATCATTATTTTGGAAGTTATAGCGTTCCAAAGTTTGCGATTTTGCGTTTATACGCATGCGCGCCACACGCGTAGCGCGTATATTTTACCTACCACAAATTTAGATTTTTATTACGGGCACGAGTTTAAAACAATGGTGTAAAACTAAATTTTCGGAAATGATTATTTTGGAAGTTATAGCCTTTCAAAGTTTAAGAATTTACGCTTACATATTTTCCTGTAATCTTACATACAGCTTTGATGTGTCAGTTTTATGTTTCTCAAATTTTAATTCAAATTTTGGAACAAATCTAGTTTAGTGGCTTTTTTTTTTTTTGAAACATGTAACTCGACGAGTTTAGAACGATGGTGCAAAAATAAATTTTCGGAAATGATTAGTTTTGAAGTTATA
>NC_042493.1:105970366-105982492 GCF_005508785.2 Acyrthosiphon pisum
TTAAAATTGATTTAGAATTAGTTAAATCACTATTTTAACGCTCTTATAATGTGGGCAGTGATTACACAGCTGACGGCACTCGTCGCTGCGCTCCTCGGCGCCGTCGCTCCGCTCCGCAAATCGAAAATATCCCTCGACTTACCTACTATGCAACACCACCTTAAGTAGGTTACAGGGTAAGTTATGTCGTAGTATATGGGCAGTGATTACGCAGTTGACATAAAATAATTATAAAATAATTTAAAAATTCGTTATATAAGAGCGTTAAAATAAAGCGTTGCGCGCATGAGTAAAACACCGAAAATAGTGAACTTCGCTAGTCTATAACTTCAAAACTAATCATTTGCGCAAATTTATTTTTGCACCATCGTTCTTAACTCGTTGAAATACATAAGTTTCAAAAAAAAAATTGAAAAAATCTCGTGGTAATTAAACTGCAATTATACCAAAATTTTTATTTTAAATAAAATAACTTTTTAAGGAAATTAAAACATAATGAAAAAACAAGTTACTTCAATATTAAAATCTTTAATATTTTTCAATACAAATAAAATAAAAAAATTTTTATGTTTTTAATTTAAATACTATTTTTAATTCTAGTTAGTAATTACTATTATTGTTTTAAGAAATTAATAAATTACGTATAAATAAGTGTTCCAGAACTTCTACCAATATCATCTATTGACGTGTATCGTTACACAATAAATTGCAAAAATGAATCTAAAATAACTTTCATAGCCTTCGCGGCTGCAGACTGTTCCAGTCGTTTTAATTTTGTAAATAGTGTCTATTGTAATATTGTATTCTTCGTTTTCGCGGTAATGATTACGGTGTGGAATTGAAAAATTATTAAAAATACCTAACAAATATAGCTTGAGGCCCAAATATACAATTTCTAGAGGGCCACTTATCCGCCCTGCCAGTCCGCCCCTAATTGTAGCCTGTAGGTACCGATATTAGATAATATTAATTATTATTTAGTAAGTATACTTTGAATAATATTAATTTTATGATAATGACGTGTTAATACTTAATACAATAATACACATACGTATAATCAGTGCCAGCCCCACTGACCACTGCCTCGGCAAATGATGTATTCTGAACAATCTGAACATCACTTTATCTATAAATAATCGAAATTATATTGTTCCAATAGTGCGTAAATTGCGATGTTGCGACGTCTATGTTGACGCGTGTTTTTTGAAACGGATTATTAAATCGATGAAAATCAAAACAGTACCTAGAAATATTAAACATACGTAGCTTACTAATTATTGTTATTTGCTTGAAAATACTCAAACATATTTTATATTTTTATTTTAATTATAAGAAAAAATAATCAGTACCACCATTGATTATAAATGCTACTAGTATTTGAATGGCAATTTGTTTAAAGGTTACATTTTTGACAAAAATAATTTTGTTGTACCTATTTTATTCATCCTCTTATGTAAACACATTGTTTTGTGCTAAAAAGTACCTATTTCGTATCATCTTGTCTGTGCAAAATTATTATTAAATATTTTATAGTTTGTTAAAAGGTACCTATGTACTTATTACGCAAATAGGAATAAATGAAAACTGTTTTTTGTTTCTCCTGAAAAGTAGTTGAAATTAATGTACATGGGTCCCTTTTAACAAATTGCCAATCATTTATAAGCAAGTTACCACGAAGGTACTTGGAAAAATGTTTATCGTCGACGACGACCGATGCGGTACTCATTATTGACGGTATTATATAGCTAAGGCTTATAACAGTGGTTTTCAAACTTTTATTAAACACGTAATACACCGTGCTCCTAAAATAATTTTCACGGAACATTGACCTTTTTTTTGCACTAAATAATTCGATGAATAAAATTGTTTTCAATTATAATTATATACTTTTAACTATAGAAATGTGTGCTTGATGGGCAACTAGTTTTCATTAATTTTATTTTTATAATTTTTTTCTTGGACGAATAGTCGAAATGTTTAATCAGCTCGAAAACAACCAACTTATATCATAGTATAAATAGTATTAGAATAATATTATTTTGCTTTCGTCATTTAATTATTAACGAACATTATACTACTCTTTTTTAATGAACTACGAAAATAAACTTGATACGTGGGCAACGCGCGTTACTTACTACGAAACATTCAACGTGGTCAACTTGGGGCAAGTAAAAATATTGAAAATAAAATATGAAGGACTTTAAGAAAAATATTAACTTAAGGGGATTGGAAGCAGTGATTTTCTGTCTTTGTCTTACACACGTGGAACATAGAAAAATAGCTATACACGACTGACAAAAATTAAGGTACTTCTAGTAGTTCGATTTAAAACATGTAACAATCCGTAACAATACAAAACTATAATACTCACAAAATACTAAATTTGCAGCTTGCAGCTTGCTGACAGGTGTTGTGACAAACTGTAAAAGTAGGTATCCTCGGACTTGTATCATAAACTTGATGGAGACCGAATCGGCCCGTGATGTTGAAAGCTCCGGGGAGTTTTTAGAAAACTGTCCCGAAGCACCAAATCATTGACCGTAGACGGCCAGTGACAAGTTTATGTACAAGCCCTCCTCGTTTACAGAGTGTCACAACACCACTCGACGTTAATCGATTTTGAATGACGGCCCACGTGTTTCGCTGGTTGGTTAGACTTAGAGTTGACCGTCTACAGTTAATACCACTATAACATAATATCGGTCATCGGAGTCTTGATCCTGAAAAGCAAATGAAATTGCGTTTTTGAGAAACGAAATATATTATGAAATATATTGAATATGTCGTAAAATAATGTGTAGAACTCTTTGTATGCCGCATTATAGAACGTATTTGAGTTAAATCGACTAGTGACTACCCTGCTAGATATTCTGCGCACGCTTATGGACAATGGTGTGATTAACAATTTAATATATTATCTTGTTATGGTAAACTAAAATATAATATGAGTAAAATGATTGGGTTCCCGACTAGCATTGTAATATTTTTATTATTTAATATAGGTACTTACGGAAGTCTACGTGTCTTGAACGCTGAAAAGCAAAAAAAAAATATAATAACAACATTAACATACAGAAAAATTATAGTTCTATAAAATATGAATTAATTATACTTGTTATGCGTAGATAAATTTTATTTTTATTTACACTAAAAACAAACTTCTTATTTTAAATAATTAAAATGTCTCATTCTAGTTATTTCCGATTTACCAAATCAATATAGTTTTTCATCTAATATGTCAACCACTGCAGAGCATAAGAGGCAATGCTCTTAATTTAATTAATTCTTTTATTTCTAATAGTTCACAATTTATAATTGTAAATATTTAAATTCAGCTTACAATTGTATTCCTCTTGAGGGTTTATAATAGTAAATACTTGGGTATTAAATTTGTTAAGATTATTGTAATATCTGTACATTTCGTTTTTTTTTCGTTATAATTTAAATTTAACTCAATTCATCCGCATTCAAGTTTTTACTTATAAGATAAGTTGCAACATTTGGATTTTGTTTGCATGTTAAATTGTTGTTGTTGGGATAAACTATTATTATTATGGGATGATGCAATTTACAGCCTTAAAACTAAATCAAATTCATTAGATTGTGAAAAAGATAAATACAGGATTCTTTTATCATGAACCACCCATATTTTTCTAAGTATTTTGATGCATAAAAATACTTAAAAAAAATATTCTGCTTTGGAATATTAAATTATAACTATGATATGTTTTCATTCAAAGAAATAAAAAACTTAAAATAATGTAAGGATAAAAATTATTAAAAAACATAATTTTTTAATAAAAACATTGTCTTTTTTAGCATTCGCACAACTAGACATGCATAGAATCCGTTTACTAAAACATAAGCAGTATACGACTAACACAATAATTCCTAAGAAAAAATATTCAGACGTCTGATTTATTTAAGAAGCAAAACACCACAATAGCTACAGTAGGGGTGCTCACCACTTTAAAATTATCATGTTATTTCAAAAATTTCCCTGCAGGAAAAAATCAAATGAAAGTATTCCAGTGTTGTAAATTAAAACTAGAATTCTCAAAAGGTATATCTAAACCCCTTTCTAACCTAACCAAATTTGGTGGTCTCTCAACCACTACACAATCATATACTTCTACATTATTTATTGAAAAACTCTCCAGGGTCCAAGTCTTGGTTTCGGTGTTATAATATTGTTTATAGTATCATTACCATCGATTGCACGTTCTCCGTCTATAACATACATTAAACCATGGAAGACAGCAACTCCTTTATGAAAATGTAATTTAAATTCAATATATTTTTACAAAGATTGTCTTAAAAAAATATTGTTACCGTGTTTATTATCGTGCTATTTCAAAAATTTCCCAGCAGTAAAAAATCAAATGAAAGTATTCCAGTGTCGTAAATTAAAACTAGAATTCTCAAAAGGTATATCTAAACCCCTTTCTAACCTAACCAAATTTGGTGGTCTCTCACATAGGCGTGCGCAGACTTTATTCGCAGGTTATGCAATAAGGAAAATAGGGCCCCCTCACAAATTCTAATCCAGGGGTCACCAATTAATATTTTTGGAGTGCCACATTAGGAATCTGAAAATTTTTCTCGGGCCATTAAAATTCTAAGTACATATTTTCAACATATAATAGAACAATAAGTATTATTTTAAAATTTGATGTAATGAGAACATTATTTTTTTATTTTTTATTTGTTATTGTTTTTAAACATTTAAAACATAATTAATACCACAAACATTTGAAAAATTTAAGCACACATCATAGCTACTGCCTGGTGACAAATTAAACAAACTGGCAAGGCCCCTGCCCGATCCGTTAAAATAGAATAATACTGATACACGTCCACTCAAGTAAAAATTGTCTGTTTTCAGTTTCAACTTTTCTTCTCTTTTTATCCATATTCAAATAAAAATAGTAGAACTTAGAAAATTATATAACCGAAATAAATCGAAAAAATAAATCAATGCAACTAACACGAAAAAAATTACAATGTAATACAACGGCGGTAATCGACAGACTGACTACGTCGACGTAAAATCAACTAGCAGTCACCCAATGACCCAATTAAAGTTTAGATAAGTTATGCTTTGCGACCAATGTATCAACAGTTGTCGGTAAAACAGTTGAAGCAAAATAACAAGTTTAAAATTTCATTTAATAAGCTATGAGCTTTGACAATACGGTTAGGTTAATATTGTTTCAACGTTTACCCGCCGAATACCCGCGTGTACGGCCATTTCAACATAATGAACAAGGAACGTGTTTTAGTGTTGCTGTTTGGCTCATTTATTTCTTCACATGGAATTTCGTTGATATGGCAACAATATTCTTTAATAATACAATTATTAATGCTACAATAGTTCGTAAGTGGTTTGTTTTTATGAATGTCATTTTTAAAGACAAAAATTGTATCTCTAAATCTTTTGTACGGCATATACCGTATAGGGAGATTATACATTATGACGAGACGGTCAGACAGCTTGAGCCGCTTGAGGTATTGTTGAACTGATTGACTTTGGCATACATAATATAGCCCATCAATTTGAATAATGATATAAATACTTTAGTCGTACCAACTAATTTTGTCGTGAATTACCTATATATAGGGTACTGCCTATTGATCACCCACCCCCCTTCAATATAGATATAGATAATTTTTTTAAATCTTAAATAAATATTATAACATAAATAGGCTTTAAATGTTGTTTGAGTATGCCCTTTAAATGATTTTCTTGTGGTAATATTTTAATTAATAAATTCATGTTTTTTTTTGACAGATTTTGTTCTGTTAAATTCAAAAAGCATTTTCATTTTTTTAGTTTTTTTTCATATAAATACCAATAAAGTTTTATCTGTTGGGACAAAAAGTGTAAAAAATTAATACAAGGCTCCTGATATATTGTTATTTAATAGCTAAGGTTTAAAAATTTAAAACAATGTCCATCGTAAATAGGTTATATATAAATATTACTTTATTCACAATAATATCATCAAATATATCATAGGCTGACTGACCGTTTTCGCTCAGAATCATTTTTCTAATAAAATGATATTATATCATTGAATTCAAATTTAACACCATCCATTATAGTGACCCGCTTGTAACCTACTGTACAACAGAGCGACATCCACTTATCCGCCTTTTTCTTAGTGTATACGACTCGTTTATTTCTTATTACAGAAATTTACGATTTTGAATTTTCAAGTATTACACTACCGCTTAGAAAATCTATATTTGGTTATCCTAGAGTTCTTGTTAGTGATAATATACCCTCATTTATGGGAGAAAAATATCAGAATTTTTTGGAAAATTTTGATATAGAATACTGTACATGTGTTCCTCACAAAGTAGCATCATATGACAATGTGGTATGATTTATATTCACAAATAATACAATTATAATAAAGTTGTAAAAATAAAAGTATAATCATTAGGATTTAGAACTAATAGGATCTATAAAAGAAAAAAATATACAAATATGCATGCATTTTAAATATTTTTAAACATTTTTAATAAATATAAAATTAGAATAGTGATAAAAAGTGAGTGCATAGCAACCTTGAATACTGAATACATATGGGTAGGTACTATGTACTTTCAAATATAATAGTATTTAATTAAATGACAAGGAAATTACCAGTTTTGGAATCCTATCATTTTGGAATACGAAAACCATAGTTATTAAGAGATATCAAATGGTAAATTTGCTACCCCGAAAAATACTATATTAGAAAAAATCTATCTAAATAGAAAATTGTTTGCAGATAATTATTTTTGCTACTCCATAATTTTTACTCTAGTGACACTCGTGATTAGATGGGTCTGGATCGATTTCATCAAGCAATACTTTTGAAACACCTCTTCTCTTGAAATTGGCCCGTATCATGTCTTGCAGGGTGATTACCTAATAAATTATCTAATAAAAAAATGTTTATGTTTTATAATTATATGTAATATTAAATAAGATTAAGTACCATAAAAATTATTATCTAACACATTAACTGATAATATTACTTCAATAAAATATAAAAAAAATTATCCAAAAAGTTAATAAATCAACCATATAATTATAATAAATTGAATAACCTCAAATGGTTAACTTTAGTATGCAAAATATGTATTCTAAATTATTTATTTATTAAACAATGTCCCCTATCAATAAAATAGCACAATATTAGAGTATGGATAGTGCTTAAATAATAATAGTAAATATTATAATATTTTTGTGCTGTGTTTGAATTATATTACGTTTTATGCTCATATTATAATATGTTGATTCTCGTCTATCGTCACAAGGTTTAACTTTAGTGATAGGCGAAGCCGCAATAATTATATAAAAAAAAAAATGTTAAATTTACCTACTGTAAACTCTATTAGGTACCTACTGTTAATAAATAAAATGAATAATAATCATTATAAGATGATTCCTATAACATTGTAAGGCATAGTTGAGCCATACTTATAATTTATTTATGCATTGTTTATTTATTTTTGTTGTGTAAAAAAAAAAAAATATGAAAATTATACTTATTATTAATTTATTGCAATAAGTAATGAAAGAAAAATAAAAAAATAAAAATTTATTGCAAACATTTTGGTAAAAAAAAAAAAAAAAACAGAAAAAAGAAAAATTTTTAAATGATTCGTTGTAAAATAGGAATCATTTCTATTAGAAATTAAGTCATTTTAATTGTATACAATGTAGTAAAATTAGTAATAAAGCAAACATTCTCAATTAATTACAACCGTTTGGTGGAACCTTTAAAAATACTGTTAAAAGGCCATTCAACTGTAGAGCATAGATGGATCATACTTATAATTAATTGAAATAATGAAAAAATTACTTTAAAAAAAAAAAAAAATCATACTTATTATTAATGTGTTGCAATAAGTAATAAAAGAAAAAAAAATAGAAAAAAAATAATAATATGATTCCTATGCTATAACTTATAATTTTAAGTGATTTTAATTGTATTCATTGTAGAATAATTAGTCATAAGGCAAATACATACTAAATTAATTACCACTGTTTGTTGATAAGTTTGAGAACCTTTAAGAATACTGTAAAAAGGCTATTCAACTGTAAAGCATAGATTGGTCATACTTATAATTAATTTATTGAAAAAATAAAAATTTAAAAAAAAATTAAAAATTAAAGAAAAAAAAAATCAAAAAAAAAAATCATACTTATTATTGCAATAAGTAATAAAAGAAAAAAATAGAAAAAAAATGATAAGGTGATTCCTATGCTATTAATAATTAAGTACTTTGAATTGTATACATTGTAGGAATTAGTATTGAAGTAATCATCCTCGACCAATCACCACACCTTCAAAAAGATCATAAATGCCATTCAACTGTTTGATTTTGTTTTTGAAAAGAATTTATCATGAACAGTCAAAAGAGAAGAAATAATATAAGACATAAGACATAAGACTGCAATCAAAAAACAACTGTACAAAACTGAGTGTTTTGAGCACGTCTAAACTTAACTGAATAACTTGGATGAATTATAAACCGTATCAATATCCAAGGACAATGTTTTAATAAACATCATCAGTAGTTGGACAAACATTTAATGTTAGTGTTCAAGAGTGGGGATCATATTTTATTTATTTGTACAGAGCAATGTTCCATAATAATACTTGTCTTCAGTGTTCTGCAATTGGTATACTTAGTTAATAACATTTGTGTGCTATTGTGTGACAAGTGGATTTTAAGCTACAACTACCTTTCATATATTAGAAAAAATTACTGGTCTTGCTGTTCCAACACAAACTATTGATACTTGGATCAACATACCACCAGTATATTTCATGTCAACAGTTAATAAAGTCCACGAGAGAAGATTACCTTTCAAACCGTTTCCCAGTTACTTTGGTTAATCAAGGGCAAAGATTTTTCAGTACGGTTCCTTGTAAAGACAACACTACCAAACGTGTGTCATGAAGTTCATGAAAGAGTACCTCGACTTAGTAATATAAAACAAATTCGATGCTATGCTACTGTACATTACCGGTTTGTTATTAACCTCTTCATGCTGGTTTAATGCAGGACATCCTTAGCGCTAAAACATATTAAGAATTACACATCATCAGTTATTACATCATGTATGTCTCTGAATGACATCTTGTGTAATGAGAGTGGAAGATCAGCCACCACTGTATCAGAGATACATCTTTGATTCTGAAAAACTGTGACACATGGGACTAAATTGACTCCATTTTAGCCTCAATATGGAAAGCAAACTTTGAAAACAATATATGTGACAAACCTACAATAGCCAGAATCATTAAAAATGATTTTTGTAATATCGAATATCATCAAACAGTATAATTAAATATTAAAGTCTAATTGAAATATAAAAAAAGCACATCTCACTTTGAGAAAATGCTGTTTAAACTTGTCTGATACTCTTATGTACCCACTGTCTGATATACCATCCACTGCTGATGCAACTTATACTCTCTGACTTCACCAGAATGATATGGGATAATGCTTAAAGTTAAACATGACAACCTTGTTACAATTTGTTCAGAGTTATCCTTAAACCATTGAACCCACCAAGCATGAATGACCAAGCATAAATTGCTTTCAGATATACTCAAAAAACATGATCCATTGGTAATATATTACATTGATATTGAACAATGGAAATATATTTTTGAACAATTCTAAGTAATGCAGATACTATGCTATCAACAGATCTTTAAACACGTTGGTCTTTATGTTATAAGCGTACCTATAAATCAATAGAAACTCTGTATTTCACTTCTAGTTATACAACGTTGATATTATCATGGTGTGTACCAGATGAGTCCTTTGGATCTTGAATATATTTTCAATTCAATGCCACTTACAAAGGAAAACAGTTGAATGTCGTCATTAATATGAAGCCAAATATTATCATTGTGAATTTTTATAATGTTCAATATCATCAGAATATTATTATTTGTTATTACTGTGTATTGTATAAACTGTAATTGCATTCGCATTTTGTTATTTTTTGTTTTTAATATTTTTTCATAACTGGTAGATTAGGTAGGTTTTTAATGTGCAATAAACTCATGTTAAGCATAATTTGGACTTCGGTCATATGTAAAAAAAAATATTAATTTAGTGCAAATATTATTGTTAATATTAATGTTGGTGTCTAATATGATGTCTTTGGTTTTGCACACAGTACTTTTTTTTTTAAATAAACAGGATTGTTATGTTTTTAACAACTTGTTGAAAACATTAATTTTAAACATTTGCTTACAATGTTTTATAAATTGACAAAAACTGATTAAAGTAGGATTAAATATTCCTTTTTCTTTTTAATATTTTATTGGTTATTTTATCAAAAACAAGTGAATAATAAAATAATAGATATAAAATCATAAATCATTATTCATTTATGTAAATTAAATATGTAAAACTTCCAAATTAAAAAAAAAAATAATAATAAACTAAAATTATTTAACATTAACAATTCAAATAAATTAATATGTCATACAATTAGTCTTTATTGGAAAATAAAAGTTGAATAGTAATAAATTGATAAATGGCCACTAGTCTTCAATTTAATAATATACATAATTATATCACAATATCCAAGTATATTTTATATTTTATTGGTATGGAGTTTTTTTTTTTGGATTTTAAATAAAAAAAATTTTTTTTTTTTGGCTTGAATTTATGATATCTGGGATTTTATAACATAAAGAACCATTACTAAAAAATAACTTAAAAACTATGTAAATACCACTGAAAATGTATGAAATATTATATAAGTAATACAAGGCATTTATAGTGCCTTTCTTTGATACTTCCGGGAACACTCATATGGTTGCCACGCTCATACTATTTATCACTATTATTCTCACTTTCTTTAATGTTCTTAAATTTTCTCACTTATTTCATACATATATAAATATATTTTTTTAATATTTTATAATATGAATTTTTTAAATGGTACTTGTGATACTTTTTTTATATTGTTAAAAATGTATGTGATAGACATTGTATATAATCAAATTAAAAAAATACCTTAACCAGTGTTAGTGGGCATTAACAGTATTTTGTGACACTTTGAGAACGATTCGACCGTTTGATATGCGTGTAACACCAAAAAATTAATTCTTGCCACCGCATTTAAAAATTTAAATATGTTGTCAATGATCCCCCCTTTGTCAAATTCGTTGAAAATTTTTTTTTCCCTAAAACGTACTTAAACAATTTAAATTCACAATTGTTATAACCTTAACCATTTTTCCATTTGAAATATACCTATATTATTCATTGAACAAATAATTTATTGTTGCATTCTTTTCTACCTTATCTCTATTCTATAATTAAAAGAATACAATTTACCACTCCGGTGGTTGAATTCAAAATGTACGATATACAATTTTCAGAAATTAGCAATAATAATAACTACAATATGAAATTATATTATATTATTTGTATAGCCAACGTAATATATCAAAAAAATTTTATAAAATATATTAATATAATATTATATGCAAGAAAGCGATGTAATTTACCATACTGTATTCACTAATTATTAATTAATGATGGTTAAAAGCAGGTTTTTGTATCTAGTTGCCTTAATTTAAATAGTTTCCAGTGTAATGTTTATATTTTCCAACCAAAATTAAAAAGAAGAAATATTTTATACTTAGGTACCTAATAAAATTTATATTTTGAGTAGATCTTAAAAAAATTGTACTGTTTTCTTTGAATATATTTCACTCACAATAAGTATTTATTTTTATATAAGGTTAACTATGTACTTAAAATAGGTTTTTTTTACCAAATTATTTGGCAGTATTTTTTTTATTTACAGCTGTATTACTTGATTTATTATTCAGTATTGGTTGAATTTCTTAAATACATTATAGATCTATTTCGCAGCTTCTTTGCACAATACAAATACACTTTTAATTTATTAAAATCAATTTATATTTGTGTTATTTACATTATATATTATGATAGAAGAACTTACTACTATTTTATTAATTTCTATACTCTGAACAATCATTTAAGTATTAATGTTACTGTTATAGGCATGTATCAAACATAATTTATTTTAATGATACTATTTAATAGCCTATAAGTGTGATAAAA
>NC_042493.1:105983322-105992798 GCF_005508785.2 Acyrthosiphon pisum
ATTTTTTTTTATAAGCATTTAAAGATCAATTTGACAAAATTATCAAATTTTAATTTGAAAAATTATTTTGTAGTTAAAAATTTATAAAATGTTCAATTTTGTATCTAAGAATTGAAAATTTAAAACAAGATTCCACGTAAGTTATTAATTCTGTTACCAAAAAATCTAAAAAATACATTTACCCAGTTTATTTTTATAGTCATTTTAAGTACAAATTTGGACGAAATTACATATTAAAAACCCTAGGATAACTATTTTAGTTATTTTGTTGTGATTGTATAATATTATTCGTGCGGGTACTTGAAACTTCTAAAGTATACTATTATATATCTATGATAGTACCACGGTTTTTTGTTGATGTATATCGCGTTATAAGTACCTAATAGATATTATGATATGATTAATTTGGAATTTATTATATGTACCTATTATAGATCAATTTTTTTAAAATACTATAGACTATAATATAATATTATATCTTATACCTAGACTGACATACCGTCTCCGCTCAGAATCGTTTTTCTTATACAATGATATTATATCATTGAATTCAAATTTAATACCATCCATTATACAGTGACCCACTTGTAACCTACTGTACAGCAGAGCGACATCCACTTACCCACCTTTTTTTTGCTTGAATTTATGATATCTGGGATTTTATAACATAAAAAACCATTACTAAAAAATAACTTAAAAACTATGTAAATACCACTGAAACTTTATGAAATATCATATAGGTAATATAAGGCATTTATAGTGCCTTCCTTTGATACCCCCGGGAACACTCATATGGTTGCCACGCTCATACTATTTATCACTATTATTCTCACTTTCTTTAATGTTCTTAAATTTTCTCACTTATTTCCAGGGCTCGAAATGGAAAATTTTACGAACCGGAACGCTCAAAAAATTAATATGCGGACTATAATATTAATTTTTAATTTTAATTATTTTAATTCGTGTTTACTTTACAATACAATATATTTAGTTGAATAGATACAAAAAATATAAGTAATTTTAAGCTTAAAAATGTAGTTATAGGTACAATTCAAATGTAATACATAGTTTATAATAATTTCCATAATGCTGAGTATTTTTCGTCAATTTTTTTTCATGTTTGCGACTTGCAGTGACCAGTGTCATTAGCAGAATGTCTGCCTTTGACCATGACCCATGAACCATGACCGTACATATTTTTCAGGACAAAATTCAGTGATTGGGCCAGCACAATTAACAAATAAAAGTGCAGAGACTGTACTAATATTTAATGAAGATCTGAGGGGTGTTATAATTTCATCCATTAAGCTGAAATTTCACTTGCACTCACTTGTAGATATAGGAATAAAAGCTACGGTTTTAAAAAGTATTTTTAAGTCGTCCGGAAAACCTTCTTTTCCTCCTTCCAATTTTTATATTGAAAATCTCGAACAATATAATTTTCTTTATTTAATTGAAAGTGACACAAATGATGTATTTTATCATCTCCAAATGTAATATATTCGACTTCGCCATTATCGGAAATAGGCCATTTTTTTGGATATAATACGCTAAGATTATCGAGTAAATCTGTATAATTATATTATATGTTCTCCTGTTGATGTTTTTCATGTTTTATCCTCCCATTATGAATGGTAACATTTCTACAAATATTAAATTCAATCGCTTTCTTAGCGCCGGCTAATTTAAGTCCAGGCTCACTTAATATCGAATCAAATACTCTAATTGTTATTCTACTAGCCTTGTTGGCTTCTACAAGAGTGATATTACGCCTTTAGAAATATTTTTCTCTATATTAAGTATATTATATTAATATTATATTTTGTTGAAAAGAAATTTTATAATTTTAATCCTCTAAATTGTGATACTGTTGATTTTTACGAACCGGAACTCTTTAATTTTAATTTTAACCAACCGGAACGGACGCAATGTTGTTTAACATTACATCACAACTAATAGTATATACATCTAATGATCAAATCGCTATGGTACAGTGTTAACAAATATTAATAATGTATCACATAAAAATAGTACCATTACATTAAATGTTACACAACGATATTAAATTATATAACTCTTGCCTTTCGTAATCTTCATTTTGATTGGAATCAATATATTATTCTTTAATTTTATACATTATACAAGGATTCCTAAAATATATCACAAAAAATTATTTATGTTTTTTTACTTAGGTAACTACTGTTTAAAGTGGATACAATTTAAAACGCAGATAAGTGGATGTCGCTCTGCTGTACAGTAGATTATAAGTGGGTCATTGTTTAATAGACTGTATTAGACTTGAATTCAATGATATAATATCATTATATAAGAAAAACGATTCTGAACGAAGACGGTTTGTCAGTCTGGATATTTTATATTGTTATTATTTATTTTATCGTGTAAGTTTAATTAATATTATAATATTACTAGCTGATCCCGTGTACTTCGTTACCCGTTAAATGTACAAACTGTATATGACTCAAATGCGTTAATTGTTCAATGCGTCATTTAACATTCGGTATATGATGTTTTAGATTTATCTTAACTTTTCTGTTGCCCGGAATTTAAGTTCTGATTCGCAGCAATATATTATCAAGTAAGCAATCTACCTGTGGTAAATCGCGAACCCCGTGTTGTTTGTACGTAAGTGTATAATTTAACTCTAAAGTATCAAAGTTATACTAAGTTTGTCAGTTTTACTTAATTCCACCTACAGTGGATTAGTATAATCAATTAGTACAAAATCCTAACCTAACCTAACCGTACTAAAATCTGATGAATAAAAAAAAAAAACCAAATTTAACCCTTTTTAAATTAGCCTATCTTCTTCCCAGAGGTACAATCTATAAACAACCATTAATTTATATATTATAATACTAGCTGAACGCGTGCACTTCGTTGCCCATTAAGTGTACCAACTATATGTGACTCAAACTTTGTTCAATTCGTTATTTAATATTCGGTGTATGGTTTCAAAATTAATCTTAACTTTTCTGTTGCCTGGAATAAAAATTCTGATTTGCAGCAGTACATTTTCAGGTAGGCAATCTACCTGCGGTAAATCGCAGACCCCGTGCTGTATGTACGTTAGTGTATGATTTAACTCTAAAGTATCAAAGTTATACCAAGTTTGTCGTATTCTACCCATGGTGGATTGATATACAGTAGAAGCCGCTTATTAGAAACACTTTGGGACCAAAGTGAAATGTGTCAATTAACCCGATTGTTTCTAATAAGCGATTTAAATGTCCTAATATACGGGCGATCCGTCCTGGTACATTTTGTTTCAATAACGCGATTGTATCAATGTTCCGTGTTTCTAATAAGCGGCTTCTACTGTAATCAATAAATACAAAATCCTAACCTAACCTAACCGTACTAAAATCAGATGAATAAACGCAAACGCATACAAAAAAGTTCATTCAAATCAGTCTAACCATTTAGGAGGAGTTCAGTCACAACACACGTACAGTAGAATTATTGTGCTTAGCAACACATTCTGCAATTCATTTTTATATTATATGAAATCAACAAACATGCCCGATTAACCAATAGCAACCAATATAATATAATGCACTGTTGCGCCACTGTTGTATTTTTGACATACAGATTTGAGATTTCCTACCTTTCTGGTGGATTTTCCTAAAATTTTATTTCGTAAAAACCTTTTCCTGGCAGTTACAAACATCTTAAAAAAAATTTGAGCCTAAACGGACCAGCCGTTCTCGATTGATGAATTGTTATACATTTTTGTCTCCATTTTTATATATATAGATTATTATTATCATGCGTAAATTGATATCTTAAAATATAGTAGGTACACACATTTAAATATGAAAAGAATTGTACAACCATAAGGTTATAAACTTAACTAGATGACTGATAAAAATCCAAAAAGGGCAAGGCAAAAAATAGTTAAAAAGAAACCTTGCATTACAAAATTAATCACACACTTGATAGATTTTAAGTTATATCAGATTCTTTAATGTAAATAATTAATCATGAATTTAATGAAACTCTTTCATTTCCGAAAAAACTTTTTTATTTAAAATTATTATATAGATTTTAAATACAATTTTATTATAAAAAAGATATATTACATCAGAGAAAGATTATTTAAAAGGACATTCCCAAGTCATTATCTTGGATTATATGATTTAAGAGGAAAAATTACTGTTTATTGATTAATGTTTATTCAACAAAAACAAGTTATCTTTATATTTTTTGGGGTTATTAAGGATAGATTTTTAAAAATTAATATGGAATTAATTAAGATCAAAATGTTTTAATGAATAGTATTACAGATTGCAATTGCAAATTAACATAATAAAAAATATATTTATATATTATATATCAATATAAAGAAAAGAGTTATGTAGTAATGAAATAGTGGTTTTACTGCATGGGCTTGTTTTATTCTAATTTATAATTAAAACATTTTTTCTTATATTAAATTGTAAAAAGTTTATAATATTGATCATATTTTAACTTTAAAAGAAAAAGTTAAAAGTTATTACATTATATAGCAAAATAAAACCATTTATTTACCTAAACTATAATAATAGATTGTTAATTAATAAGAAAAAAAATTAATACAAAATAAAATAACATATAATTGATTTTTTACTTACTATTATCTAAAAATAATGATGGAATAGCAACTGGTTTTAATCTGTTCTTCAATTCAGTGTTCGTGAAACAGTCTGGTTCAAAGTGAGTACTACGAACTTTTGTAGAACTCTTGAATATTTCATCAGGATCATTTTTTATTCCGAATTATGGTCCTTTAAAATTTAAACAAATAATTCATATTAAAAAAATATATTAATATAAGAAACAACTAGAATTATTAAGTACAAATTAAAATACAATGTAAGACATATACATATTTTAGTAATATAACATTCAATAGTCTAGTTTGTACAGAGTCTATATATTTAGGATTATCTAAATACTATTTTTTGTAGAAAATAGAGGGTAATATGTCTTTGTAATCAAAATAATGAATATATTGTATAATGTATATACCTTTATGAATCTAATTATATAGTACCACTGTTAAGATCAATTCAATTGTGAAATGGAACTTCAGGAAAGAAGGCTGGTTTCCTTTTCACGAAAGACCTTGTCACTATAGTTCAATGCTTAAATGAATCACACAGACCCTCGATTAATTACAGTAGCTATTTCTTAACAAGTATAAATATCCATACATTTGTAAGACCAAAATATTCATCCCCCATCTGAAGAATCAAATAACTAATTAAGTCTGATGCACAAAAGATTATAAATTATATATTTCCCATCATTGTCTTAATTTTAAACAAAAAGAAATATTTCTGATAGGTTGATAAATATTTAAGTAGCTCAAGACAGAGAAACTGGAAGGAAGTTTGTTTTCTATGGTCTCTTAAGCTGATAACATAAAAGAAGAAGAAGAAAAATAAAATAAATGTATTATTCTTATTATTAAATATAATATTATTAATGTATATAATTATTTATACTTTAAACCCTAGCATTGTATTTCACATTTGCAACATAATTTGAAGATGAACTAGATGGTTTTTTATTTGAAAGGGAACTTGCTGATGGAATATTTATTGTATTTATTACAGGGTTTTTTTTAATGATTTTTTCTGACTGAACAAACTTATTCCCACTCTTGGGTTATAGTATGGAATTTGTCTATGCATTCCAAACCCTACGGACTGTTATCTTTTGAACTATATTTCTGAGCTGTATTTCTAAACAATTTTATAATGTTAAAAACAAAATTACAAAAAAAAAAGTCATCGACATTTTCTGAAAATTATGACTTGGTCATCCCCTAATCATGTCTCTGGAGTTGTCCCTGTGAACTGTGCTGACTATACAACCTAGTAGCTACTAACCTACTGTCTACTGTATACTGTACTATCTACATTTTTTACTTTCGGAAGACTGCATATAGGCTCTCAGAAACGATATGTAAAAACATCCCGACTCTCTCATGATATACCAAATAAATCATTTTATATTAATGCACTATTTTTATTGTAAATAATAATTTAAATTTTGTTTGTAAATATAAATAATAATACTTACTAAGTAATATTTACTTGGAATAGGTAATTTGTAATAATAATTGTTTGTAAAAATAAAAACAATCAATTGACTAAGTAGGTACCTAACTATTGTACATATAATTAAAAGAGAAAATAGGGCATTTGATGTCAAAACAAAGTTAGTATTATAGACCAGTATTCGTTTGGTCAAAAATTCATAGATTACCTAGACCCAAAAAACTACAACTTAATTTAGGTAATATTAAAAAAGGGATATATTCTATACAGAATGGAATCATATAAATATAGAAATAAAAAAAAAATAATTCAGATTTGATTATTTCCAATAGGTAATTGAATAAATAATAAATATATTCAACTGTTGTAATTAATTTTATATAACACTCTACCATTACAAGCATGTGCTTAAAGGTGAAAGATATTTTTCTTTGTTTAAAAAAAAAAAAAAAAAACTATAATAATGAATAGTATAAATTATAAACAATTTTTAATTTAATAGAAACATTTTTTTTTTTATTCTGAAATTTACTCAATTTTTGTTTTATAATAAACAATAAAATATATCAGCCTGAAATTCTTTTTTTGCATTGCACAGAGTAACAATTTACACTCACAATTACTTTTCTCACTGCATAAAATGTATCTCACTGCACACTAAAAAAATCCCTGATTTATTATATCTGTTAAAATATAAAACAAACATCATATTTTAGAAATTTAACATATTATATTAATTTTAATTTTGTCATAGTTATAAACCTGGTTTGAGACAGTAAAGACCTAAAATAATTATAAATAATATTTAATATAAAAATCAAACGTGTCACAGGACAACGTATATAGAACTAAGTCCCTTTCGTATGCAGGTATGGCATAATTAATCATTAACGTGTCAGGCTCTCATTTTCTCTACTCACCCATCTCTTTAATTATGATTATTGACGCAATAAATAACTATATTCATAAATTTATTTGCAATATGTATATTTTATTTATTTGTTTTTAAAAGATTGTGTTGATCATACAAGAAATGTCGTATTACATATTTTTACCATAATTATATTGTATTGAAGTTATGGTTATATACACATAAATATATACTTTATTTCAAAACGTTTTAAGATTATTTTTGTTATTTATAATTTATTTCAAGTAATAATAATAATTTATTACATTATAATATGGTATAATATTGTTATCTGCATTCAACGATGTCGTTGATTTGGGGAAAAAATAAAATGAATACCAACACTAAACATAAACAACTACTTATCAGACTCATTCATTTTTTCTTTCTCTTACGGTTTTTTGTTACGCATTATATTTTTTCTCGGCTAGGTCCACTTGTCAACCCCCGATAAGGAACTCTGTTCCAAGAGGGACAATAAAATAAAAAAGTAATCAGTTTTTATTATTACTTTTTTAGGTATAAATTCTGAAAATACAGTACCTATACACATTTAAATATGAAAAAAATTGTTCAACCATAAGGTAATAAACCTTACTAGTTGACTGGTAAAAATCCAAAAGGGGCTAGGCAAAAAATGGTTAAAAAGATTATTTAATTATTATTATCCCAAGTCATTATCTTGGATTATCTGATTTAAGAGGAAAAATTACTGTTTATTGATTAATGTTTATTCAACAAAAATAAGTTAGTTTTATATTTTCTGCGGTTATTAAGGATAGATTTTTGAAAATTAATATTACAGATTGCAATTGCAAATTGACATTATTAAAAAATATATTTATATATTATATATCAATATAAAGAAAAGAGAAATGTGATTATGAACTACCTAGTTTTTTTACTGTACGGGCTTGCTTTATTCTAATTTAAAATTAAAACCTTTTTTCTTGTATTAAATCGTAAAAATTGTATAATATTGTTAATTTTTTCATTTTAAAAGAAAAAGTTAAATGTTGTTACATTATATAGCAAAAGAAAACCATTTATTTACCTAAACTATAATAATAGATTGTTAATTAATAAGAAAATAAGTTAATACAAAATAAAATAACATATAATTAATTTTTTTCTTACTATTATCTAAAAATAATGATGGAATAGCGACTGGTTTTAATCTGTTCTTCAATTCAGCGTTCGTGAAACAGTCTGTTTCAAAATGAGTACTACAAACTTTTGTAGTAAGTAAGACGTTAGTCTTCTCTGACTGACGGAATAAATATATGACTCGATAAATGTTAGGTATAAAACTGTACTGTATTCTTTTACATGGTAAAAAAATAATCACATGGCGCATTGAACAGACAATTTAGCTACATTGCACAACAGTTGTAGTGTGGATGAAAGTACCAGCAATGCTACTAATGATTCTGGGACTTAATGAAAAACTTAGATAGACTGAATACATTGTTGTTTACATGCATTTTTACCTTCCACAGTGAAAAGGACATTCAACTTTCAACTGTTCATTCAACCAGACGTTCAACGGTTTTCTGATAAATCTTGAATCTGAAGAGATTACCGGTCATAGAATAATAACAATAAGAGTAATGTGCAGCGCTTCCTCTCAACCGGAGGAAGACCAAAAAAAATAAAGCGATTCATGACATTAGACAAGTGAACACAATTAGTAAAAAGATCAGAGGATTAATTGCTACTTGGCTTCTTAGTTCATTATACTCTTAATTAAAACAATTTCCTAATTGATACTTAGCTTTAAGTTATAATTTTACAACTGTCTAGAACGGTCTACGACGGTTTCGACCGGAACTTAGCCTCAGAATCAAATAAAAATTTAGCTTTTACTTTTTCTAAGTATGAATATGAACCATACATTGGTTCTGAAAAAGGGCATTTCAGTACTATAGCCAGCCTTTTATTGGGTAAGGTTTATCTCAATATTTATACTTTGTACTACCTATCCATTTATACTCTTTAAAGTTTAAAATTGAATGTCATAGATATAACATAATAAATAATTATTCATTTATGTAAACTAAATAAGTAAAACTTACAAATTAAAAAAAGAAAAATTAACACTAACAATTCAAATATATTAATATTGTACGGGCCGGAGTATAATAATAATAATATACGAGTCCGGACACCAAACTCTTATTTTACGCCACTAACACCTAGGTCTAAAAAATATATTATGGAGGACTAGCTGGGTGTGTAGTGGTGTATAGCTTGAACAGTAGTGGTCGGGATCGCCTAGCAATTACTGTCGGCTATGTAGTGATTGTTGTGGATTATGTGTATTTGTGTATTAATGTGTGTATGCGTGTGGGTGTGTGTACAATAAAACAATAATAATAAAATGGTAACACGGTTTCTGGTAATAAGTTGCTGTTGCTGTCAAGGCGTCCGCAGGAATTTGTCAAGGGGAGGGCAAAATATTTTACACTTTTTACATTTTTTGTCTCACTATCCTATTAGTT
>NC_042493.1:105993183-105995735 GCF_005508785.2 Acyrthosiphon pisum
TTCAGTAATAAATGACAAGTACTACACAGAGTGACGTGAAGGTGCTTGTTGTGCTCTGGAGTAGACACGTCTGAATACAGGCTGTTTCAGGCTCCCTTTTATATTCGGGTCCCTGCTCCCCCTGCCTATCGATACGCTATCTATTCTCTAACGGATGTGGTCCGTGTGACCATCGACTCAGCCCACGCACTTGCGATATTCCTAATCTGTAGCCTGCGGTGTGCATGTATAGACAAGCATAATGCTGTTTCCATGAATTATAGTGAATCGCCTATGGTTATCTATCTTTTGCATCCTGCTTCTAGTTTAATATTAGTTATCTATTTTGCAATAATGACAAGCTCTCATATTTCGTCAACTATTATATGAATTTCTTTATATAATATAAAATAATCTATTATACTCGAATGATTACGAATACCCAGTCAGCCTTCTCCTTTATCCCGTTTGTCTATTTGTATTTTGCAATTTGCCAATTTGTCATTGAGGTCATTTGCCTATTCATTTATTCGATAGTTCTATCGCTGAATATACTTTCAATCTATTTACTATTATTGGTTTATTAATTGTGTATCGTGAGAAAACGGATACTATCCGTTACAATCTATAAAAGCAACGTTCTTAGTTCTAGCTTAGTTCTGGCCCTTGAATCGAGTGTAAAAAAAATCACTCTGTAAAAAAAAAAAATATATTTTTATTTTTAATTTTAAAAAGTTTATTTATTTATTTATTTTTTTTATTTATTTATTTGTATAAACGCCAAACGGCTTTTTACATATTGCAATAACGATATAACATGAATTAACGTTAGTGATAAGAATTTATTTTGCGATATTGTATATTATAACGGTACCTAATGATTGAGGTTGGGATTATAATGCACTTTGCGTTGTTTTCCAAATCTACGGGATACTCGTTTTATAACATAAATACATTGAACTTTTTGACGATTTTAAATGTAAAATTATTTTATGTATTTAAAGATTTTTAGAGCATTTTGAAATTTTTTCTAAATTTAAATTTGAAATTTTATTTTGAAATTTTCACATGTTATATGATTTTTACAATAAATATATGATCTTAAGTCTAAACCTATAGGTATAGAAAAAAAATAGTTAATTTTTAGATTAAAAAGGTAGTCTAAATGATAAGTTCTGTCTGTTAAACTTTTCTACAATCATTTTAAAGTTTAAAACGTATAATTATAATTTTTATCTTTAATATTAAAAATAAAAATAATTTAGTGTACTATTTAGGATTGATAGGTCATTTTTTAGTTTTTTTAGAACATTAAAATCATCAATAATAATATATGATAATCAACCCAGAAAAAAGCCAAGGGAGGGGCAACTGCCCCTACTTGCCCTCCCCCTGCGGACGCCCTTGGTTGCTGTATAATACACAATAATAATAATGACACAAATATATAAAAAAAATCACAGCAACTCAACTGTATAAAATTATGATAATAAATAAATAAGTATATAATAATTAGTGGACGGCTCTTATAGCCAGCAGCATAAATATAATAAATGAGTAATGCACGCTCTTAGCCAAGCGGCATAAATATAATAAATAATAAACTAATAATGTACAACCCTTATGGCTGAACAGTATAAATTACAATAATATTATAGGTAGCTATTTAAGCTGTTAGCTCGTGTGAAGTATAAAATATAAAAAGAATACGTGGCCCTTATGGCACACGATACTATAATAATAAGAATATATCTGCGGCCCTTATGACTCAACAGATTCAATATAAAATAAATAATAACAAAATAATAAAAACTCATAGCTTGTGGAGCGCAGTCTAGCTAGCTGGTCCTGTGCTAAAATGATATAAAATAATACACAATAATATAATAATAATGCCTTTATGGCTCACAATAATAAAACGATAATACAATTAATAATAATATAGGCTCGATCGTGGTCACTGTCACGTTAAAAAATTATAGTGTTCACCCTTTACTTATAGAGTAAGAAAAAATATTTAATAGTTTGACACACGTCGGTGTTCTCGGTAAGACGTACCTACAAAACAGGACAAATTCACGGCGGCCGTGCTAAGTAATATTCGCGTAGACGGCCGCGGCGCGGCGGCGTGCGATAACATTTATTAATCTACATATTATATAACTCACAAAACACATTCAACGATAATAATAACAATAATAAAACAATACAAAATAATGATATGTGAGTGTGTGTGTGTGTGACCAGCTGTTCTCCGTGACCAGTGATACTATTAATTAAAATAAAAACATAATATTATATTGTTATGTTGCGGCGGCAACAAATATATAAGATTATTTTTATACGTCTAGAAATATACACCTTCTGTCAGGATTACTGAGGTAATCCTAAGGAAAAGTACAGGGAAATAAATCATAATCAACTTTGTACTACAATGTTTTAAATGAATTTGTATGCATATCATTATTTACTCGCCGTTCATTGCAGCACTTGCATCGGCAATCTACATTGTTGGTTCCAAAATATTCTTCACCGTAGTCTGCAGTTACTTCTTCCCCGGGATTTATGTCCAG
>NC_042493.1:105996671-105998851 GCF_005508785.2 Acyrthosiphon pisum
TCAGTATTGAACGAACAGCAATGATTTACATAAGCTGCAGGGCCCAAAAATAAAATGTCTTTTTTAGATTTGTTACTTTTCAGTATTGAAAAGTCATTAACACCAATCTGTAAAACAAAATATATATAAAAAAAATGAATTCGTTATAAATAGTTTTAGTGAAGCAATACATACTATTATGTCTTCTGATTTGATTGGGGATGTTTGCCCGCAAAGTGTTTTAATTACTGTTCCAGATTTTATAAATTTTTTAGCTGCAACTATAACATCGTTGTCTGTATTAAACATATTGTTCTTTTCGTACATATATAAATTAACGCTAGCTTATATATTTTTATGATGGCTCGGGGTGTTCCTGAATAATATAAAAATTAAATTATTTTACTTTGTCTTTATTTCTACTTTAAATCATTTTTAACAGTATACCAATAAAATATTTAAAATTAGTTTTTAAATTACAATATAATTAAATGTTATATTTAACTCTCTACCTTCAACAAAAGCTAAGCTAACAGAAGGTAGATAAATTTTATTCGCTGTATGTACTTATATTGTATGTAAATTATGTATGTATATTGTATTGTATTTAAAATTTAATGTACAAATTGAGAAAAATTAAAATAAAATAATTTTTTTTTAATTTTTAGTATAACTATTATATTTAAATTACCTTTTTTTTGTGTCGAAATAAAGTTATGGAACTTCCAAATTTTCCATCACAATATATAAACATTTAAATTTTTGTATTTTCAGGTGTACTTCATTGAAATGTGCTTTCATTAATTTTTTGGTTTTATACAATTTTTCGTAACCGAGTGCATTTTATTTTTTCAATTTGTTCATGTGTTGTTTTTACATGGTAAACTAAATCACTTTCTCGGTAGTACTTGCAGCTGCATATCTGGCATTTGTGTTTCTTCTTTCTTTTTTTTTCATGTAAAGACATGTGGCGTTTGACAGATTCTGTGGATGATAATTGTTTGTGGCAAATTGGTGCATTCAACTTTGAGGTTGTTGTGTGTCTTACGGTGCTTTTGAAGCCAAGAAAAATATTTAAATGATTTACTACATTCAGTACACGGATACTGTGGGTACGGACACATTTCTACGGACAAATATTAAAGGAGTATAATTACATGTAACAGAATCAAATGTAAGCAATTGTGTATGCATACCTGTATCTGTTACACTACAGATTTCAAATTCTTCTGATTCATCAGAAGTTGAATCGCTAGTTTCTTTTATCTCCATTTGCACTGTATCAGGTTGCTTTACAACTAAAATAAATAAAAACTAATTAAATTAGTTATAATATACAGTTAAATATATTTTTCGAAGATGTAGATCAACATTCTGATCGATAATGATTTTTTTCTATATTAACATGATATAATATATATGATTATTTTTATATTTCTAGAAATATACACCTTCTGTCAGGATTATGAATTTGTATACATACCTGTATCTGTTACACTACGGGATTCACATTCTTCCGATTCATCAGAAGTTGAATCGCTAGTTTCTTTTAACTCCATTTGCACTGTATCAGGTTGCTTTACAACTAAAATAAATAAAAAATAATTAAATTAATTATATGCAGTTAAATATATTTGTCATAGATGTAGACCAATGTTCTAATAGATAATAATTTTTTCCTATATTAAAATGGTAAATATAAGATGACTTGTATTTCTGTATTTCTTGTATTACAATGTTCCTTCGTGAGGATCAAATACAGAGTTGCTTGTTCTTGTCTTCCACCCATTTCTTTGAATATTATATGGAAATGATTCATTAGGTGATAACGTGAATTTTTTTTCAAGAACTATACCACCAAAAATTGTCTATAAAAATAAAAATACTGTAAAACATTTGGAATTTAAATTAAGGGACGTACATACTCTGGTTAACGGTAATACTCTAGTGATCCATTTTGTGACTAAATCCCCAACGTCCTGTGTTTTAGCATGTTTTCCAGTTAAAATATACATTATACATTTTACCGTATCTCTGGTACCATTACAAGCAATCGTTTTTCTAAGTGTAAGCGAATACCAGATAAAATCATCAGCATCAACTTCCGTAATTTGTTTACCCAATACTTGTGCAACAAATTCGCGGAAAATAATTGCAACTAGATTTCGAAAATGTGTCATTTGTAGTGATGTAAATTTGTA
>NC_042493.1:105999932-106002719 GCF_005508785.2 Acyrthosiphon pisum
GGGAGATGTGCGTGTTACAAGCGAATTATATACGATTACATCGGTGTACATCGAATATATCGGTTTTCGTCGCTCCGTAGACGCACAGCTTAAGTTTTGATGTTTTGACCATGTTTCACATCTCGATATTTTTATATTTACTCCACACATAAATTAATTCTACTTAAAAAATTGAATTTAACATAATAATATGTTATAATTTAAAAATATTTATTATATAGAAAGGAGGGAGGGATAATCTGATGGCATAAAAAAATTTTCAAAAGTATTAAGTTCAATAGAAATAAAGTAAAACCTTATGAGAGACCCCCAAGAAGAAGTAAATCTTTTTAAAATGAAAAATGACTGTCATAAAAAACCTATATCTCGTATATTTTAGTTTCCTTATAACGGAAATTCCTTTCTATTGGAAATATCAGTTAATTGATACCGGATGACAAATCCCAACTATACTGCTTTTTGTTGGTATGACGTGCTCTATGACATTTTCGCTTTGATTCCACAATAAATGTTGTTGAACTGATATTGAATTTAAGACGTCTTTTTATTTGATTGCATCTTCGAACTTCTTTTAAATTGATCTCCACGAGTAAATTCTATAAATGCAGATATCACATTTGTATGGGTTTTCTTCAATATGTATCCTTGTATGCCTTAGTAAAACTGATGCAAGATAAAATACTTTATCTAATAGATAAATTTTATATGGTTTTTATCTATGAACTTTTATAATATGTGTCTTAATATTAGCTTTTGAATGAAATGTTTTTGAACATATGTCACATTCAAAAAGGCTTTTGGGTGTATGAGTATTTATGTGGCGTTTTAAATTGCCGTTTTGAGTATACCTTTTACAACAGATATATCACATTTAAATGGCCGTCCTCCAGTGTGTATTCTCATATGAATATCCACTGAATTCTTATAACAAAACTTTTTATAACAAATAATACATTCATACGTCTTTTCTTGTGTATGTGTATTTATGTGGCATTTTAAATGGGTCTTTTGAACATACCTTTTACCACAGATAGCACATTCATATGTCCAATCTCCAGTGTGCATTTTCATATGATTAACCATTGAATTCTTATAACAAAACTTTTTGGAACAAATGTCGCATTTATAAGTACTTTTGCGTGTATGTGTATTCATGTGGCGTTTTAAATGGCAGTTTCGAACATACCGTTTACCACAGGTATCACACTCAAATGGTCGTTCTCCGGTGTGTTTCATAGTATGACTTTTTAAATGAGATGGGTACGAAAATCTTTGTTCGCAAAAATCACATTTATGTGGTTTTTCTCGACTTTGTGTTTTCTTGTGTACTTTTGCTCTTGATGTAATTTTAGTTTTTTTATGAGGACTCGAACGAGGAATGAATTCTGATTCTTGGCTTTCACTATCAACTGATCCTTGAAAAACAAAACACTCTATGAAATCTTTTTCAACTTTAATTTCTGTATCAGTTGTCTTTACTTTTTCTTCAGCTTCACATATAGTTCTAAAAAATAAAATTATTGAGATTATTACCCATATTAACAATATGATATACAAGATGATTTTTCCATTAATTATTAAAATTATAAAAATTTTACACTAGAACAAAAAGTTTGAATAAAAACAACTGCAATATAGAGCAATCATTATTAAATTTTGGATAGAAAATCGAAACGTTTAAAATTCCACAATTTAATTTACATTTTTTTTTAAAGTGGTAATATAACAATAACTATTATATTATAATATGATATCTATATAATAATAATAATAATTTATTCAACTCAGATAAGATACAAACAAGAAAAGAAAAAAACAAACATAAGTATTATATAAATATATATTGTATTTAAATGTGAAAATGAGAATCAAATTTGTGTACAAATAAGTATAGACCTACCTATATTAATGTATGTTAAAAATATTATGATTAATAATAGTTAAATATCTTTATTTATATTTATATTCAACAATTCTTACCCCATTTATAATATAAAAATAATTATTTATTATTAGATAGGTAGGTAACTACTATTTAAATTAGATACAATGTACATATTAATAAAGGTACCGCAATAGTATAACCAAATATAATAATTTATATTAGGTTTGAATCGTAGTAATAATTTATATGAAGTCCATCTGTGCAAGTCTGCCCTGGGTGGGTCTTATTGCAGAAAGCTCCGTTGAACACGCACTGAATATATCTGGTGCTCCGCACTCGTATTTTATAAAGCTTGGTCTCGCCCGCTGCTGCTGCTGCTGCTGCTGCTGCGCCGTCCACTGCGTTTTGCCCTCGTAGGTCCGTATGCGATGCGACCGGTCTCAGGTTCTGTGACAGACCAGCGGACGCCCGCCAGTCCGACGTCAGCCCAGTCAGTCACAGAACACGACACCGACGCGGCAGCCTATTTATTCGTTTTCGCCGAACACGCGGGTCATCAAAACCGATTCATTTTGAGCTGTAACTGTACATTATTGCAACCGGTGTCCCTTGTGACCGGTCCGGTCTGACTCGCGCTTTGCATAATATTATATAGATCCGGCCGATACAGTCGTACGCCTCCCGACGTCAAACGTGCTTGGTGCAGCGTTTTATTCGTGACTATCGGATCACGATAGTGCCGACCGACTGTATTCCGAATATCATCATATTATGCACAAACAAATAGTTGGCTGACTGCAGTGGCGCCGAAAGCATATTTTTTATGGGGCGGGTTCGCCCCAGTGTTTGCTTTGTGATAATTGAATTTACCTTATAATCACGTGGGTGGTGGGTGGTGGTGG
>NC_042493.1:106003056-106005605 GCF_005508785.2 Acyrthosiphon pisum
CAAATCACGTATCAGTTGTCAGGATATGGGGATTGCCAAAAGCCACGAGTAGATGTACGTATACATATTTATATGTACGCAACTATATAGACCAGGATGTGTTAACTGATAAATAATTAGCAATTCGCAGAAGAGATGACTTTCTGCACAACAACACAGATAATCAATTAGCTGTCAGCACATTATAGCGAATACTCAGATTAGATAGGAATATTGCAAATGCGTAGGTTGAGTCGATGGTCACACGGACCACATCCGGTAGAGACAAGATAGCGAATCGATAGGCAGGGGGAGCAGGGACTCGAATATAAAAGGGAGCCTGAAACAGCCTGTATTCAGACGTGTCTACTCCAGAGCACAACAAGCACCTTCACGTCACTCTGTGTCGTATCTGGTCATTTGGACTTAGACAAAATTACTGAAGAACATTTAAATAAACTACAAAGTATCTTTTCATCTGTCTACATTTATTTATAACTACCCTGTCAACATCTTCATCATCAACACAAGTGGTCTTGCTTCCTGCAAAAACATAATATACTCGTAGTTAACGGATATCAGAATATCACTCTGACCAGCCCCAACGACGAGAATATTACACAAGGAACTTGTTACAGACCCGGTGGTCAGTGGTTGTGGCTATGTATTTTGGTCAGTACCATTGCTAAATTAAATTATAGTGACATGTACATTTGTTAGCTAATATGTATTTGTATGTTACCTAAATATTTAAATATTTAATTTATATATATATATAAAATTAAACATATTTCCCATAAAATGATGAATATTGTATATGTTTGTGAATAGTTCAATAAAAAAATACAAAATATTTAGGTAGGAAATTATTGGTAAAATGTTTAATAAAATGCATTTAATTCAAAAAATGTGAACATGTGTAAAAATGAATACATATTATTTTATCTAGATTTTAACTAAGCTCATTTATAATTTGCATTCAATATTATTTCAAACCTAAAACTATTTATGTTGTAGCCAGTCATGCTTATATCAATGGCATAAAATAAATGAAATATGCGCCGTCTGAAAAATGGGTATCAATTTATATAAAGATGTGATACCCAATTATGGATACCAGCAAGAAGATACTAGGTAGGTAAATTGAAATGCATTTTCTTAAGAAATTTATTAATATTTGTTATTCATACTTTATATTGTTTATTTTATAAGAATATATTAATATGTATATAATGAATAAATTGTAGTATTGGGTAAGTTTCTTGAGCTTTCAAAATAAAAGAAACTTTGTTACTTTCACATGGTAAAAAAAAATAGTTCAAAGGTAAAAATAAAAGGTACCTATAGGTATTTCTTATATAATTATTTTAAATAATAAATTAATTATTTATCCTCAATACTGAAACAGTAACACATTATGTTATAGAAATATTTTATTAAACATAATTTCTGTTATAGTTTTAATTATACCAAATTATTGTTGGTGAGCGTTTTAAAGATGAATGTTTCGACATAGCTTGATATTCAACTGTAAACTAACGATTTATCATGAAACAATATTATTATTTTATTGCGATTCTAAAACGAATAAGCGATGATACTTGAAACTTTTACCAAATATTTAAATTAGCTTTTCCTAGGCTTGGCATTACTTTATAATTACGTTGTCTCATTTTTAGGGTTTCGTACGGTAAAACTGGACCCTATTACTAAGGCTCCGCTATCCGTCCGTCACCAGGCTGTATTTTATGAACCTGCAAGAATAATGCATTGCATGACGTATAATATCACTAGTAAATAAACTAAAATACCTATATTGAGTATGCACACCAGTGACCAACCATCCCACAGCTTACAGATTTGAGATTATTAAATTCATATTTTGTTGCGCTAAACCTTACAGTAATAATTTCTGTACCCTATAATTCCCTATGCACGCAAAAAAAACAATTTAAAAATTCAAAGAACATTCATTTTGAATTTAGATAAATTGACTAATTTTCATTGGCACGCTAAAACCAAAAAAAATGTTTAACATTTAAATATTTTTCTTCCTATTATTTTTTTCCCGTAGATTTATTAATCGGCATCAACAAAATAAATTACTTTGGTCAATATAAACCCTTAGTGTTTTGTACGTAAGGGTCTTCCTTCTTTTCGGCATGACTATACCTCAACTGTTATAACTAGGGCTCAGATTTTGTAGCAAATGCTTCTTTTGAGGGAAGTGTGATAGAAAGATAATTCTTATATATAAATACGTTTTGAATCGTTCTGATTTTAATGAAGTAAACTTTTTTTTGCTTTTTTTTGCTTTTTTCCACAAAATCTGCTTTTTATTGCTTTTCCCCCTATTTGGTTATTTTTTCTTGATTTTTACATATTTTTCTTGAAAACTTAGCTTATCTCTATGTATATTATCCGTCTTTGACTATATATATTATTATTACCAGAAATTATAAAACCAGTAGTAAATATATGACTGATAAAATAACTGTTGCTATTGTGCCGAAATAGTTTTATCCACAATTATCTATAGTTGTATTTACAACTCAAAAAAAGGGAAAATT
>NC_042493.1:106006171-106014348 GCF_005508785.2 Acyrthosiphon pisum
TCACGAGTCGTTTTCGGGTCACTATTTTAACATAGAGACTAGTGATGGCAGGTAATAAAAAAAATAATTTTTAAACATTATGTGAATCTGTGCATAAAATTGACAAAGTATTATAAATCATGTGTATGGTGGAATGTTATATATCTAAAATAGATAAAATACAAAT
Organism: Acyrthosiphon pisum; assembly: GCF_005508785.2. Classification (NCBI taxonomy): domain Eukaryota; kingdom Metazoa; phylum Arthropoda; class Insecta; order Hemiptera; family Aphididae; genus Acyrthosiphon; species Acyrthosiphon pisum. The sequence continues at coordinate 106,006,338 of NC_042493.1, forward strand.
ATTTAATCGTTGTTATGTATATTAACATTCAACATCTTAATTATCTTTTCGGCGCTCCTGCGTTGACATTTTTTTTTAAAATATATATTGACGAACGACAATTTGGCGCATGCGTCATTTCGATACATAATACAATTTTAACGCCACCACTTTTATGGGCAAGTTAATTTTGACGCAAAAAAAAATAATTACAAATTGAAAATATATCCTAATTTCAAGTGTTATTTATTTTACTATTTGGAATATATAATATAAAGTATAAAATATAAAATAATAATTAATCATTTTACTATTTGGAATGTCCGAATGTATAATATAAAGCAGGGATGGGTAACTGGCGGCCCGCGTACCATTTTTCACTGGCCTGTACTACATTTCAATTTAATTTATAAAAATATAAAATGTTTATATTTTTCTGTATTTTATTTTATTATATTTATAAAATTATTAAAACCGATATAATGTTTATCGTAAAAAGTAGATATATATTCTTATCTAGTATTGAACTATTGAATGTAAACAATATTATATTATTTATAGGCGTATAGTTAACATTAGGTTTTTATATTGTTGCTTTCTATGTTCTCTTGCCCGCTAGATTTTCGCTCATTCAAAATTGGCTCTCTAGTATCATTGAGTTGCCCATTTCTGATATAAAGTATAAAATAAAAAATAATAATTATTCACTTTACTATTTATACAATTTTAAATTGTGTGCAATTTCTTGTAGCATTTCGTCGGGTGTGAAATTACTTAAATTAGTGCATATTTTAAATAATCTTTGTACTTCTTTTTTTTGGTTGGCGCATACCCAGAAATAAATTGTTCTTTAGTTAGGTTTGTTAAGCTTTCATCCCTTTGCAATGCACTTATATACATTTCCATATAACTGGTTTTTACAAGTTATTAATGCCGAAAAAGCATTGTGCAAACCCTCAATACTGTTCAGTACCGTAACTAGAGAGTCAAAGACCCAGGTGCAATCAAATGCATATGGGCCCCTCTTTCTTGAGATACATAAAAAGTCGGACTGACTTCACACCATGGGAATTTTTACTCCTTAGATAGGATAGTATTTGTGGATGTATTGAATTTATTTACAATAAAATATAAAAATAACAATTTTAGTTTTTATGTAACACCAAAAATAAAAAGGTGGGTAAGTGGATGTCACTCTGCTGTACAGTAGATTACAAGTGGGTCACTGTAACGAATGGTGTTAAATTTGAATTCAATGATATTATATCATTGTAAAAGAAAAACGATTCTGAGTGAAAACGGTCAGTCAGCCTATTATGATGATATCAAGGTGACTAAAGTATAATTTATATTATATAACCTATTTACGTGGAACCTTGTTTTAAATTTGCAATCCTTAGCTATAAAAGTTGAACATTTTATACATTTTTAACTACAAAATAATCATTATATTTTAAATTTGATAAATTTTGTCAAAATTCGATCTTTAAATGCTTATAAAATTGTGCCTATGTATTTTTAATATTTTTCAACTGCTATTTTAACAATATATCAGGAGCCTTGTATTAAATTTTTACACTTTTTGGCCGAACAGATAAAACTTTATTGATATTTATAGAAAAAAAAACTAAAAAAATTGAAAACTGACCATGTCCGTAAACAGCTCAAAAAGTGTCAAATTATTTTCAAAATTTCATCGTATATAGAAAATACTAATATAAACATTCAGTGAAATTTTCAAGTATCTACAAACATTCGTTTTTTAATAACAACAAAATAAGAAAATCGTTACATTAGAAATCGAGTGAATATCAAATGTTGTAAAAATATGAATTTCAAACGCATATAAAAATGTAATTTGAGTTTCTTATAGACATTTTTTTTTCGATAAAGGTAGACAATATTTGGGGGAATCTTGCATTACATTTTCAAATCTTGGATTTAAAAAGAAAATTTTTTAAGAATTTTTAACTCAAAATAATTTGGAAATCTTCGTCATTTTTACGTATTTTATCAATATTTGAATTTAAATGCTAATAAAAAATAATTGTGTTTATGGATTTTTCATATTTTTCATCTGTCTTTGAAACAATATATTAGGAGCATTCTATTAAATTTTCAAGCTTTTGTACCCAACAAATAAAGTTTTATTGATATTTATAGAATATAAAACTAAAAAAATAGGAAACTGAAAATGTTCCTAAACAGCTCAAAATAGGTTAAAATATTTTTAAAAAAGCATGGTGTATAGGAAATATTGACATAAACATTCAGTAAAATTTTCAACTATCTACGGTCATTTTTTTTAGAGTTACATTGAAAACCAAAATCGATTTTCTCGAAAACAGATTTTGCGTAAAAATTCCCGTTTTTCCTTAATTTTTCTTTTGTTTTTCACGGCGCTTTTGAAAACTATTGGAAAAATTTTACTTTTGACCCCCCAAAGTACCAACTAGATTCACTTTCCTATCAGAAAAGGTACTGTTGAAGAAAATCCAAGCACTTTTACTGTCCTAAAAGGTGATGACAGACACAAAAAAAAAATTAAAAAATTAAAAAAAAAACACACATCATTGTAAAATCAATACATTCATCGTTCCACTCAGAATCTAAAATGTGAACATGTGTACAAATGAATACATATTATTTTATCTAGATTTTAACTAAGCTCATTTATAATTTGCATTCAATATTATTTCAAACCTAAAACTATTTATGTTGTAGCCAGTCATGCTTATATCAATGGCATAAAATAAATGAAATATGCGCCGTCTGAAAAATGGGTATCAATTTATATAAAGATGTGATACCCAATTATGGATACCAGCAAGAAGATACTAGGTAGGTAAATTGAAATGCATTTTCTTAAGAAATTTTGATTAATATTTGTTATTCATACTTTATATTGTTTATTTTATAAGAATATATTAATATGTATATAATGAATAAATTGCAGTATTGGGTAAGTTTCTTGAGCTTTCAAAATAAAAGAAACTTTGTTACTTTCACATGGTAAAAAAAAATAGTTCAGAGGTAAAAATAAAAGGTACCTATAGGTATTTCTTATATAATTATTTTAAATAATAAATTAATTATTTATCCTCAATACTGAAACAGTAACACATTATGTTATAAAAATAATTTATTAAACATAATTTCTGTTATAGTTTTAATTATACCAAATTATTGTTGGTGAGCGTTTTAAAGATAAATGTTTCGATATAGCTTGATATTCAACTGTAAACTAACGATTTATCATGAAACAATATTCTTATTTTATTGCGATTCTAAAACGAATATCGTAAATATAATCGTAAATAAACGTGTATCTGCTAAGGGCCCTTCTCCCCTGCGGGCCCCAGTGCTATGCACTGCCTGCACCTATGATTTTTACGGCACTGATTCTGTTATTGGTCCTCGGTAGATCATTTTGAAGACGTTCTGAACAGTTCCATATTTTGATAGGATATTGTAGTTGTCGACGTCGACCTCTTCTGTCCAAAATTTCAAGCAACGTACTTTCGAAATAGGTAATAATTGGAGTTATAAAATCTTCGTTTTTAATGTAAAACTCACTTTCCAACATAGGCGTGCGCAGATTTTTTTCGCAGGGTATGCCGGTATTTTTAAATATACGTAGCTCAATACAAAAAATAACCCCCCAAAAACTCTTAACTGGTACAAATAACTTGCCATATAATACGAAAAGATATTAACGTGCATTTTATTTAGCTTACTTAGTGGTTTTAGATATTTTAATTTGAACAATTTGTACTATGATTTCATTCCAATAATGTAACAGTATAAAAACCTACAGACATTTGATTAAATTATAATTATATAAATAAAATAATGACAAAAAATGATAATCAAATTAATCGAAATTATTTTATTTTTGATAGTATGAAAATAAACAATACCGCATGGGCCTGAGTGTTCTGGTGACAAAACCCGCAATTCTCACGAAAATAGTGGATTTTGATTTCAACTATAATATTATAATTTTATTATTTATAGGTACCTGTGGTGATTATGAAAATATAATTATGAAATCTAGTTAATATTTGATTTCGTCTCAATAATATAAAAAAATAATCAAAATATTTAAATTCTTGAACTAAGATTCTATGAACTATGTTAGTTCATGGTTCTAATTTATAGGTAATCAAAACATTCACAACTATAAACTATATGGTTATGATAACTCTGGAGTGGATGCCATGGCATACCCGGCATCCCCCCTTCGCACGCCTATGCTTTCCAACAATACTTCAAAATAATTTACTACTCTGTCAATAGGTATAAAAGCATGCGCTATTAATTTTCGAACTTGTAGTAATGCGAAATTTATATCTTCTATATATTTTTTTGTCAATCCACAATTCTGAATTTTTCGCCAAACCGCTTGACTAAAATGAAAAAAAATATTAATTAATAACTTTTCCTTAGGTATTGTAAAAGGTTTTGAGCGCAATTGGTCTATTGACCCTAAAATGTTTAGAGCGCAATAAATTGGTATATGAAAAGGTTATTTTAAGTGCAATTGGTAAACTTCCGAAGCACCCACTACTTTCGTACTGTATTACTGCATATGGTTAAAAAACATAACATTATGTACCCTACCTATTTTATACTTTGAGGCTTGAGCTTAGGATAAAATATTGTAACCATAAGTTTAATGTTTAAGTGCTGCAGTAAATAAGTATATTTTAATAATATAATAGCTGAGATGCAATCGTTCAAACTATAATTTTAATTTCGGCTGCTATGTCGAAACTTATACGCTTTGTATTAATTGATTATTTAATTCAAATTACTCTTCTTAATTTTTTTTTCTTGAAGTTAGTAGATTATTAGGATTATTTATACAAGCCTAATACTTCACTATTTTCAAGTATATTGTTTTATTTTAAGAGCTTTTAAATATTTGTAATACACATTAAATATACCTACTGTAAGCTGTGAGGTTATCCTTAAAAGTCGTATCTCATTTTATTAATTTGAATTATTAAAATGCATATACTTACGTACCTACATTATAATATACACGTATCTACCTCAGCAAATAAAAATAAAATATTGAACAAAAATTATTATTTTTGATTCGAAATTCTATTTTTTAGATAAACCGGGCCCAATTACAATTTTTTTTTCTTACATTCGGGAATAGAGTAAGAGTGCTATGCAAATGGACCAAACCAGAGAAGAACCCAATTAAAACGTCATATAAGTTATTCGTTACATTTCCTGGTCGTGCTGTATGCAGGTAATGTATAATAGTAATTTATGGTTGGAGTTACTATAAATAGTAGTAACTATAAATACAAGTATCCTTTTTTTCAGAACTCTTATAAAATGTCTTGAAGATTCAGATTCCAGAGATAATGCTTGTTATTGGGATTTTACCACCCTGTCAGTATACATGCAACCATACGAATATTACTACATAACAGCAGGGTTCGCAGTTTTAAACATTTGTTTTAAACAATTGAAATTAAACATTGTGTGTTTAAAACAAAATGTTTAAAACAGATTGTTTAAAACATGTTTTTTTATGTTATATGTTTAAAAATGTTTTTTATAAATTCTTCTAAAACTTAAAAAAAAAATAGGTACCACATGTTATTATTTAAATTATTTTTGTATAGTAAGTAATAACAACTAATTATATTAATAATTATATTAAATTCTAATTCAAAATTATTTTTGTTATATAGATAATTTAACAGTCCGATACCTATATTACTATTATTATTAATCAATAATTATATTATAGTTTTATTTAAATGATTAATACAAATTACCCAATTATTTATTTATTTTAAAAATGCATTCACGTACCTATAGTATATTAGTATATTATATAGAAGCATAGGCATATACTATACCAATAGTGAAATAAATGACATTTCAATATTTCATATGATATATTTTTAAGTAAATCAATAATCACATCATCGACTGTTTTGTTATTATGAGTACCTACTATCTACTAACTATTGATTGAAAAAAAACTTACAATTAATATTAATTAATAATTAATTACTTTATAAAATATCATAATACAATATTCAATTTATTTCAGTCTTCTTTAATTTCTTTATTAAGTCTTTACAAGATTATAAATAGGTAGGTACATAACAAATTAGTTTTGACATTACAATAATTAACAAAAAGTAAAATAATACAATAGATTTTTAAGTTGAGTAAAATAAACTGATAACTAATAAGTCCAAAAACATTAAGTAATACAATTTTAAAAAAATTATAATAATAACAACTTTTGTAGTTTTGTCAGATAATACATTATTTGTGTTCTATCGTTGTACCCACGCGAGTTCTATGTGCAATTTCCCATTGTCCTTTCAAAGTAAATTATTATAACATTTTTTTTTGTTTTAAAAAACTGTTTTTTTCCAAACCCTGCTTTACAGTACATGGCAATAACGTATTGGACAATTTAAGAAATTTACACTCTCATTTATTACAAGAAAGTTGTCTAGGAAGTTTTATGATCTTAATTATCTGGGTCGTTAACTGTACTACACATACGTATAGGTAATATTATATATAACGGAATTACACTTCAAATCAGCATATGGCTATATATAATAATAATATCTTACGCCTCTTGGTTAGCTGTGTAACGGATAGTATCCGTTCCTTTCAAATAATACCAGTATAAGAAACATAACATTACAATAACATAGGTAATCAAGGTGAGAGTATGTAAACTATAATCAAAATAATAACATAGGTAAGGGATGATACTAGGGGGAGTGAAAGACCTTCACAATAATCTACATATAATAACTAAACTATAAATACATGGGTCGCTAGACGGCGGGATTAATCGAGTATAATAATATAACAAAACACATTCAAAACCACAAGCCATGTATTTAACGGCAGGGTATGGGGCTTGCTCTTCACATATAAGTAGATAAAAGTACATTATAGTTAAAACCAGAAAACAGGATGCGAGTGCAACAATAATTGACGGTTCGTGGAATCAACATTATGATAAGGTCTACACGTGTACACGGGACACCGATAACATAATGACACATTATGGATAAGCCAATGGACCGGGGGGTAGGTAGGACAGCCTGGGCCCTTATAAAAGCAGACCGGAGATGGCCTGTATTCAGACGTAGTGTTTTCTCCACTGTACTTCGAGCACCTTCACGACACTTTGTGTAATAATTTAATTATTTGGACTTAGTAAATTTTACTGAAGAACATTTTAATAAACCACATAGAATATTTCATCTGTCTACATATTTATTTATCAAACTACCTTTCATCATCTACAACGACAACAAAACGGTCTTGCTTCCTGCAAAAACATAATATACTCGTAGTTAACTGGCTATCAGAATAAATACCCTGTCCGCCCATAAGTACGAGCATATTACAGCTGAATACAGGTATTTCAGGCACATTCTTGCGTTGATTATATACACTGTAATATAAAATAATAATAGGTATAATAATAAATAACAATTATGAGAGAAATCCAACAACAAAATATTGACACTAAATAAGTGTCATATTGCATAATAATATGATTTGTTTCAAATACGGGTCAAATACACCTAAGTTATGTACGTAACATATTATATAGTCACACGATAGCGACGGAGATGATAATAATATTATGTTGAAATATAAACAGCTGTGAGTGTGAGTAGCTGCTCGTGTATATGTGAACAAGACACAAGTGTACGTGTACTACCTACCCAAACTCAAGAAAAATTGAAAACATAAATCATAATAATACAACTAAGTACCTATAGTGTTACAAAGATTATTTTTAAAAAGGTGGGTAAGTGGATGTCGCTCTGCTGTACAGTAGGTTACAAGTGGGCCACTGTATAATGGATAGTATTAAATTTGAATTCAATGATATAATATCACTGTATAAGAAAAACGATTCTGAGCGGAGACGGTTTGTCAGTCTAGGTATTAGACATACCTATTATAGGTATACTTATCCATAGTATTAAAAAAAAATTGACCTATAATAGGT
>NC_042493.1:106014588-106015406 GCF_005508785.2 Acyrthosiphon pisum
CCCCCACACCCCCCTAAAATAATTCTATATCAAATTTACCTTTCTAAAAATTCAACTTGCGGGTACCAAAATAAAAATAACTTATTAATTTTATAAATACTGCTTTATTAATAAATCATTGAATGCACAATAAGCTGGGAATCCCGGAAAAAAGAACAATTTACAATTTTTAAAATTTTTAAAAATGTTAAGAAAGTATCAATAGTCCCCACCTGACATTACATGAAAAGTAAAGCGTAAGGGCGATGCCCCCACACCCCCATATATGTTTACTTAAAAATATAAAAAAAATCGAAACGATTCTATTTTTAAAATTTTTTTTCCAAAATATTTGTTTTAGACTGCTTTGTAAGAATGTAAAAAAAAAAGCCCGGATAAGCTTCGTTTTGAAGTTATTCATAAAAAACTTCAAAAACTACATTTTTTCGTATATTTAACGCTTATTTTTTTAAAAAAAATATACTTAGCATTGGATATCACTCGGACAATATCAAATTGAAAATATCCCCTGATTTGATAATCGTATGTAAAACCACCTTGGGCAGACCTCGGAATTAAACTTAGTTGTTAAAAAGCACACAATCTGCTAGCGTTGCCACTCGCTCAGTGCGCTGCGCTCGGTCAATAAAATCGAAAAAATACCAAACACGAGTTCCTCCGCGCAGCATTAAAGTATTGTTGCTCACATGCGTATAAACGTAATAGCAAACTTTGGATGGCTTAAACTTCCAAAATAATGGTTTCCTCAAAAAAATTCAAACAATTTCGAAATCACCGTTAAAACCAAACATTATGAAAAAAAAATTAATAATATTCAG
>NC_042493.1:106015456-106016245 GCF_005508785.2 Acyrthosiphon pisum
AATTCACAGCTGACACAATTAAACAAAAATTAAAACCAATAATAATAAATTAAATAGAAATAAAAACAAATAATATGTTGTGTGCGTGTGTGTGTGTGTGTGCCGTCATTGCTGTGCGCATACGGGCTTATCTACCGTCGTGGCGGCGACAGTTAATCACATCGAGGAAGATCTCTTGTATAATTTTTATTATGATGATGTTAATCCTTATATAAAAACTAATCCAATAATATACATACCAGTTAAAGGAAATTTTCAAACTATAGAAATACATATTATAGACCAAAATGGTAAAAAATATTATTTTGATGATGATGATTTCATTGTTTATCTTGATTTAATTAAAGAATAAACATTAAAATATTTTTCAATGGAAATATTCCATTGAAAATAAACACATTTTTATATGTCAGGACTTTTAACATCAGAATACCCAGACTTTAAAGTCAAAATGTATATGCTAACAGGGAGGGCGAAACGCCCTCTCTACTCCAAACGAAAAATACAGCATTTCAATTATACAAACACATTTTTATATGTATATTTTAACCACTAAAAGTTTCTTCAATAGTACCTTTTTCAATGTCAAACAAAAATTCATCTTCTCTTATGAAAAAAATATAACAAATTGTATCTTTAGGTAAATCTTCATGTAACTCAATATGTAAAATTATATTTATTTTAGTTGCAGAAATATTCATTGGTTGGTAAACTGTTTTAATTAGAAATATTGACCTATATAATTTAAAGTCATTTGGATCATTATACATCAATGGAAGTTCTTGTTGA
>NC_042493.1:106016345-106022484 GCF_005508785.2 Acyrthosiphon pisum
AATAATATTTTTAAATTACAACAAAATAACTAAAATCGTTATTCTTGGTTTTAATATGTAATTTCGTCCAAAACTGAACTTAAATTGTCTGTAGAAAATAACTGTGTCTATATATTTTTCAGCAATTTATGAATGCAAAACTATAGGTACTTACGAGCAACCTTATTTTAAATTTTCAATCCTTAGCTATAAAAGTTGAATATTTTATAAATTTTTAACAACAAAATAATTTGATAAATAATGTCAAAGTTTGAACTTTAAAAGCTATAAAAAAATTTGGTGTATTTTATAAAGCTTGGTCTCGCCCGCTGCTGCTGCTGCTGCGCCGTCCACTGCGTTTTGCCCTCGTAGGTCCGTATGCGATGCGACCGGTCTCAGGTTCTGTGACAGACCAGCGGGCGCCCGCCAGTCCGACGTCAGCCCAGTCAGTCACAGAACACGGCACCGACGCGGCAGCCTATTTATTCGTTTTCGCCGAACACGCGGGTCATCAAAACCGATTCATTTTGAGCTGTAACTGTACATTATTGCAACCGGTGTCCCTTGTGACCGAACCGGTCTGACCCGCGCTTTGCATAATATTGTATAGATCCGGCCGATACAGTCGTACGCCTCCCGACGTCAAACGTGCTTGGTGCAGCGTTTTATTCGTGACTATCGGATCACGATAGTGCCGACCGACTGTATTCCGAATATCATCATATTATGCACAAACAAATAGTTGGCTGACTGCCCAGTGTGATATCATTTTTAAATAACTGTATTACCCTTAAGAAAGATTATGATGACATCGGAAAATACTTCGCGTGGCGCGAACACCATAGTTATAATGTTGACAATGTTGTGTACGCCAATTAACATGAAATATTACTTGGGCCTGCTGTTACAATATTAATTATGTTTTTATAATAAGTGTCTGTTTTGTACATTTTAGATGATGGAAGATGGCCAAAATGAAATGTTTTAAATGCAACATAATATAATATGCAAGTGTAACGGATAGTAACCGTTTACTCATAACACATAAATATCATTATATATGAATAGTTAAATTCGGCATAAGCGATTAGGTAAACGATCTCCTTAAACAATTTGGCAATAGTCAAATTGCAAATATGCAATTACAATAAAAGGTTAAAGGGTTAGTAATCATGTAGTCAAAATAACCGAGTGATTAATCATGAGCCGTATTAAAACACAAATCACGTATCAGTTGTCAGGATATGGGGATTGCCAAAAGCCACGAGTAGATGTACGTATATATATTTATATGTACGCAACTATATAGACCAGGATGTGTTAACTGATAAATAATTAGCAATTCGCAGAAGAGATGACTTTCTGCACAACAACACAGATAATCAATTAGCTGTCAGCACATTATAGCGAATACTCAGATTAGATAGGAATATTGTAAATGCGTAGGTTGAGTCGATGGTCACACGGACCACATCCGGTAGAGACAAGATAGCGAATCGATAGGCAGGGGGAGCAGGGACTCGAATATAAAAGGGAGCCTGAAACAGCCTGTATTCAGGCGTGTCTACTCCAGAGCACAACAAGCATCTTCACGTCACTCTGTGTAGTAACTGGTCATTTGGACTTAGACAAAATTACTGAAGAACAAAGTATCTAGTTACAAAGTAACTACAAAGTATCTTTTCATCTGTCTACATTTATTTATAACTACCCTGTCAACATCTTCATCATCGACACAAGTGGTCTTGCTTCCTGCAAAAACATAATATACTCGTAGTTAACGGCTATCAGAATATCACTCTGACCAGCCCCAACGACGAGAATATTACACAAGGAACTTGTTACAGACCCGGTAGTCAGTGGTTGTAGCTATGTATTTTGGTCAGTACCATTGCTAAATTAAATTATAGTGACATGTACATTTGTTAGCTAATATGTATTTGTATGTTACCTATATATTTAAATATTTAATTTATATTTATATATATAAAATTAAACATATTTCCCATAAAATGATGATTATTGTATATGTTTGCGAATAGTTCAATAAAAAAATACAAAATATTTAGGTAGGAAATTATTGGTAAAATGTTTAATAAAATGCATTTAATTCAAAAAATGTGAACATGTGTAAAAATGAATACATATTATTTTATCTAGATTTTAACTAAGCTCATTTATAATTTGCATTCAATATTATTTCAAACCTAAAACTATTTATGTTATAGCCAGTCATGCTAATATCAATGGCATAAAATAAATGAAGTATGTGCCTTCTGAAAAATGGGTATCAATTTATATAAATATGTGATACCCAATTATGGATACCAGCATGAAGATACTAGGTAGGTAAATTGAAATGCATTTTCTTAAGACATTTTGATTAATATTTGTTATTCATACTTTATATTGTTTATATTATAAGAATATATTAATATGTATATAATGAATAAATTGCAGTATTGAGTAAGTTTCTTGAGCTTTCAAAATAAAAGAAACTTTGTTCCTTTCACATGGTAAAAAAAAATAGTTTAGAGGTAAAAATAAAAGGTACCTATAGGTATTTCTTATATTATTATTTTAAATAATACATTAATTATTTATCCTCAATACTGAAACAGTAACACATTATGTTATAGAAATAATTTATTAAACATAATTTCTGTTATAGTTTTAATTATTCCAAATTATTGTTGGTGAGCGTTTTAAAGATAAATGTTTCGATATAGCTTGATATTCAACTGTAAACTAACGATTTATCATGAAATAATATTTTTATTTTATTGCGATTCTAAAACGAATATCGTAAATATAATCGTAAATAAACGTATATCTGCTAAGGGCCCTTCTCCCCTGCGGGCCCCAGTGCTATGCACTGCCTGCACCTATGATTTTTACGGCACTGATACTGTTATTGGTCCTCGGTAGATTATTTTGAAGACGTTCAGAACAGTTCCATATTTTGATAGGATATTGTGGTTGTCGACGTCGACCTCTTCTGTCCAAAATTCCAAGCAACGAACTTTCGAAATAGGTAATAATTGGAGTTAAAAAATCTTCGTTTTTAATGTAAAACTCGCTTTCCAACATAGGCGTGCGCAGACTTTTTTCGCAGGGTATGCCGGTATTTTTAAATATACGTAGCTCAATACAAAAAATAACCCCCCAAAAACTCTTAACTGGTACAAATAACTTGCCATATAATACGAAAAGATATTAACGTGCATTTTATTTAGCTTACTTAGTGGTTTTAGATATTTTAATTTGAACAATTTGTACTATGATTTCATTCCAATAATGTAACAGTATAAAAACCTACAGACATTTGATCAAATTATAATTATATAAATAAAGTAATGACAAAAAATTATAATCAAATTAATCGAAATCATTTTATTTTTGATAGTATGAAAATAAACAATACCGCATGGGCCTGAGTGTTCTGGTGACAAAACCCGCAATTCTCACGAAAATAGTGGATTTTGATTTCAACTATAATATTATAATTTTATTATTTATAGGTACCTGTGGTGATTATGAAAATATTATTATGAAATCTAGTTAATATTTGATTTCGTCTCAATAATATAAAAAAATAATCAAAATATTTAAATTCTTGAACTAAGATTCTATGAACTATGTTAGTTCATGGCTCTAATTTATAGGTAATCAAAACATTCACAACTATAAACTATATGGTTATGATAACTCTGCAGGGGATGCCATGGCATAGGTACCCGGCATCCATCCCCCCTTCGCACGCCTATGCTTTCCAACAATACTTCAAAATAATTTACTACTCTGTCAATAGGTATAAAAGCAAGCGCTATTAATTTTCGAACTTGTAGTAATGCGAAATTTATATCTTCTATATATTTTGTTGTCAATCCACAATTCTGAATTTTTCGCCAAACCGCTTGACTAAAATGAAAAAAAATATTAATTAATAACTTTTCCTTAGGTATTGTAAAAGGTTTTGAGCGCAATTGGTCTATTGACCCTAAAATGTTTAGAGCGCAATAAATTGGTATATGAAAAGGTTATTTTAAGTGCAATTGGTAAACTTCCGAAGCACCCACTACTTTCATACTGTATTACTGCATATGGTTAAAAAAACATAACATTATGTACCCTACCTATTTTATACTTTGAGGCTTGAGCTTAGGATAAAATATTGTAACCATAAGTTTAATTTTTAAGTGCTGCAGTAAATAAGTATATTTTAATGATATAATAGCTGAAGTGCAATCGTTCAAACTATAATTTTCATTTCGTTTGCTATGTCGAAACTTATACGCTTTGTATTAATTGATTATTTAATTCAAATTACTCTTCTTAATTTTTTTTTCTTGAAGTTAGTAGATTATTAGGATTATTTATACAAGCCTAATACTTCACTATTTTCAAGTATATTGTTTTATTTTAAGAGCTTTTAAATATTTGTAATACACATTAAATATACCTACTGTAAGCTATGAGGTTATCCTTAAAAGTCGTATCTCATTTTATTAATTTGAATTATTAAAATGCATATACTTACGTACCTACATTATAATATACACGTATCTACCTCAGCAAATAAAAATAAAATATTGAACAAAAATTATTATTTTTGATTCGAAATTCTATTTTTTAGATAAACCGGGCCCAATTACAATTTTTTTTCTTACATTCGGGAATAGAGTAAGAGTGCTATGCAAATGGACCAAACCAGAGAAGAACCAATTAAAACGTCATATAAGTTATTCGTTACATTTCCTGGTCGTGCTGTATGCAGGTAATGTATAATAGTAATTTATGGTTGGAGTTACTATAAATAGTAGTAACTATAAATACAAGTATCCTTTTTTTCAGAACTCTTATAAAATGTCTTGAAGATTCAGATTCCAGAGATAATGCTTGTCATTGGGATTTTACCACCCTGTCAGTATACATGCAACCATACGAATATTACTACTTAACAGCAGGGTTCGCAGTTTTAAACATTTGTTTTAAACAATTGAAATTAAACATTTTGTGTTTAAAACAAAATGTTTAAAACAGATTGTTTAAAACATGTTTTTTTATGTTATAATATGTTTAAAAATGTTTTTTATAAATTCTTCTAAAACTTAAAAAAAAAAAATAGGTACCACATGTTATTATTTAAATTATTTTTGTATAGTAAGTAATAACAACTAATTATATTAATAATTATATTAAATTCTAATTCAAAATTATTTTTGTTATATAGATAATTTAACAGTCCGATTTCTATATTACTATTATTATTAATCAATAATTAAAAAATTATATTATAGTTTTATTTAAATGGTTAATACAAATTACCCAATTATTTATTTATTTTAAAAATGCATTCACGTATATTAGTATATTATATAGAAGCATAGGCATATACTATACCAATAGTGAAATAAATGACATTTCAATATTTCATATGATATATTTTTAAGTAAATCAATAATCACATCATCGACTGTTTTGTTATTATGAGTACCTACTATCTACTAACTATTGATTGAAAAAAAACTTACAATTAATATTAATTAATAATTAATTAC
This sequence comes from Acyrthosiphon pisum, assembly GCF_005508785.2. NCBI lineage: Eukaryota > Metazoa > Arthropoda > Insecta > Hemiptera > Aphididae > Acyrthosiphon > Acyrthosiphon pisum. The sequence continues at coordinate 106,021,886 of NC_042493.1, forward strand.
TTTATAAAATATCATAATACAATATTCAATTTATTTCAGTCTTCTTTAATTTCTTTATTAAGTCTTGACAAGATTATAAATAGGTAGGTACATAACAAATTAGTTTTGACATTACAATATTTAACAAAAAGTAAAATAATACAATAGATTTTTAAGTTGAGTAATAAACTGCAGTTATCATGATAACTAATAAGTCCAAAAACATTAAGTAATACAATTTAAAAAAAATTATAATAATAACAACTTTTGTAGTTTTGTCAGATAATACATTATTTGTGTTCTATCGTTGTACCCACGCGAGTTCTATGTGAAATTTCCCATTGTCCTTTCAAAGTAAATTATTATAACATTTTTTTTTGTTTAAATAAAACTGTTTTTTTCCAAACCCTGCTTTACAGTACATGGCAATAACGTATTGGACAATTTAAGAAATTTACACTCATTTATTACAAGAAAGTTGTCTAGGAAGTTTTATGATCTTAATTATCTGGGTCGTTAACTGTACTACACATACGTATAATATTATATATAACGGAATTACACTTCAAATCAGCATATGGCTATAAATAATAATAATATCTCTACGCCCTCGCTTACGC
>NC_042493.1:106023353-106024236 GCF_005508785.2 Acyrthosiphon pisum
CGGTAGCGACGGAGATGATAATAATATTATGTTGAAATATAAACAGCTGTGAGTGTGAGTGGCTGCTCGTGTATATGTAGCACAAGACACAAGTGTACGTGTACTACCTTCCCGAACTCTAAAAAAATTGAAAACATAAATCATAATAATACAACTAAGATATACAAAGATTATTTTTTAAAATATAAAAACAAATTCAGAATATTATGCAAATAATAAAATATTTGGAATGGGTTATTCCGAAGGCTAAACACTGTTTAGCCGGGCGGTTGTCCGCGACAGAACGGTATCGGTGTGTACTGTGTAGTGTGTACTGTGTATTATAGTCAGTGTTGTGCTTTAGATACATTTATCTAGATAAATTTATCTAGATATGTTATCTAGATAAAAACTTCATATCTTTATCTTATCTAGATAAAAAATAAAATTGACATCTAATTTTTATCTAGATAAAAATTATAGCCATCTAGATAAATTTATCTAGATATTTCACAAAATCCATATCTAATAATTAGTAATAACTATTTTACAATATTATCATTCAATATAAAATAGATAACTTAATAAGAAATCTCATTTGTATTACTTGCAAAAATTGGTTCTAATATAGTTTTACATAGCATTTATTAGTAATTATAAATAATGCACAGATATAAACTACTATTATAGTATATTATAACTGTTGAATAATGGCGATTTATTATGTCAATATGTATATAGGAGATACGAATTATTTGTATAATTTTATAATATGGCCATACGGGAAAGTCTCATGCCCGTATACGATTTATGATTTTACGAACACTGAAAGAGCCTTTACAAAAATTAAAACTAGAGATACCCCTCCATATATAGAGTATACTCTATGCCACCATAGGTCTTA
>NC_042493.1:106024286-106025505 GCF_005508785.2 Acyrthosiphon pisum
TTTTTTTGCATTATTCAGAATCTTTTTTATGTTTGGGATAATATGATGTTACCAACTTATCTTTAGCATGCTTGGAATATTGTCTACTTATGTAAATATTGTAATAAAAATACAAATTTATTTTAATTTTCAATTATTAGTATAAATTTAAATTTTGAGGTAATACCTTATATAAATATCTAGATAAAAATTATTTTATCTATCTATATCTAGATAAATTCAATTTCTACAGTATCTATCTATATCTAGATAATTTTAAATTCAGATATCTTATCTATATCTAGATAATTTTTTTTTATCTAAGCACAACACTGATTATAGTGGTGCATTATTAGTGCACACAATCGAAACACGTAACCCACGTTATAACTTATAATATTAATGTGGACATAACCAATTAAATTGTTTTCAGCGAATTATTTTTCACGTCACTGCGCCATTGCGCGTCGGCATCGGCATTATAATTTATTTTTAGTATCATTCGTTGATTATATTCCGATTATCATCTGATATGTTAGTCGATATATAAGTTTGGTGTTTTAAGTTTTTTATCTCACTATTAATTTAAAATTTGTAAGTCACCCCTTCCTAAATTATTCCCAAAAAGAAGTTGGTCAAATTAAAAAATAGTGGGATAAAAAATTTAAAAAGAATAAAAGAGCAGCTAAATAAAAAATTGATATTTTAGTAACTGTATAATGGATAGTATTGAATTTGAATTCAATGATATAATATCACTGTATAAGAAAAACGATTCTGATCGGAGACGGTATGTCAGTCTAGGTATAAGGTATCTTATATACTTATCTATGGTATTAAAAAAAAAATTGACCAATAATAGGTATCTATAATAAATTCCAAATTAATCATATCACAATATCCATTAGGTACTTATAACGCGTTATACATCACAACAAATCGTGGTACTATCATAGATATATAATTGTAAACTTTAGAAGTTTCAATAATATACAATCACAACAAAATACCTAAAATAGTTATTCTAGGTTTTTAATATGTAATTTCGTTCAAATTTGTACTTAAAATGACTATAAAAATAAACTGTGTGAATGTATTTTTTAGATTTTTTGGTAACAGAATTAAATATTTACGTAAAATCTTGTTTTCAATTTTCAATTCTTAGATACAAAAGTTGAACATTTTATAAATTTTTTAACTACAAAATAATTTTTCAAATTAAAATTTGATAAATTTTGTC
>NC_042493.1:106025605-106033206 GCF_005508785.2 Acyrthosiphon pisum
ATGACAAAATATTCAAATTATAATACATATAAGTATCCTTACTAAATATTGCTTAGTTCAGTAGTGCAGATAAATTATAGTCACGTAATCCATAATAATAGTAGATTTCATAGTAGGTATAAATAAGAAAATCATCAATAACTTTTTTTTTTATAATTTAATATCATCTTATAAGTTCTGAGGCATTTGAAGGAGACCACGGCAAAATGGATAAGTTAACTTTAGGCATCGTGCAATTGGTTGAATTACCTTTTTATCCATATTATAAAAAATGTCACATTAAGCGCATATTTGACGGTTTTCGATGCAAAATGCTGAAAAACATCGTAATTTTATATTTTATTGAATCTTATATAAGTTTAAAAAAAAATTAAAGTTTAATAGTGGAATTTTATTCACTTTGCCCGGGTAATAGGGAAAATTAAAAAAATATGTAGGACAAAGTGGTAAACAACAAGGTGAATAATGCTGCCTATGCTATATTGTATAAGTCAAATATGATGACATTATTGTGAATAAAGTAATTTATATATTATAACCTATTGACGTGGAACTTTGTTTTATATTTTCAATCCTTAGCTATAAAATTTGAACATTTTATAAATTTTTAACTACAAAATAATTATAAAATTTTAAATTTGATACATTTTGTAAAAATTTTAACCTTAAATGCTTATAAAAAAAATTGTGTCTATGTATTTTTAATATTTTACAATCAAGGTTCACCGTTATCAAAGCCATAATTTCACCAGTCATTGCTCACAATGATAAGTTAAAAAATAATGTAGATGTTCGTCTGCATTCATAGGAAACTCCGCTTACGGTTTATTTTCTTGAGTCTTAGGTGGTTCCGGTCATGATTTTGGTTGTAACTGGATGAGAATCTTTCGTTTCGCTTTCCTAAAAACAAAATAAAACAATAAGGACATTTGTTAAAATATTTAATTTTTCATTTGCTCCATTTGAGGTTGATGGAGTTGAATGATTATAGTCTTTTTGAATGTGATCACGGCAATTAATTAGGCTATCAAATGATTTAGAACATACTTGGCATCTCTAAAGCAGTAGCGGATCCAGGGGGTGGCGCAGAGGGCGTGCGCCACCCCCTCAGCCCATATTTAGTTGTAAAAAATGTTTTCATAAAATAATAATTGTGTAAGACAGACAGTAAGACCTCGAATTGCCGGCCACGACGGTTATAATATTTCCTATTATATAATATTATCTACATTTAACATGTTTATTTTTGCTATTATTGTGGTTTTGATGCAATCAAATCTCATGAAATGTTTAAAAATACTGAACAATTTAATCAATCAATTGAAGACATATCCAGTAAATATAGTGTGTTATTTGGTGAGTCTATATTTTCTATTGAACAAAAACTCAGAGGAGAATTAAGTCTATTGGAAAATAAATTTAAATCATATACTGACCTCACAACAATTACATCAGCTATAACATTTTTAGACAAACTTGATTGTGACTATTTTCCAATATTGTCTTTATTAATTAAAATCCTAATAACTCTCCCAAATCTGTTGCTACAGCAAAAAGGAGCTTTTCTTCTCTACATTTACTGAAAACATGGTTAAGATCTAGAATGAGTAAGGAAGGGTTAACAGGTCTAGCTTTGTTATACATTCACAAAAATATAAATAATCATAATAATATTGAAAATATCATTAATAGATTTGCTAATGATAAAAATAGAAGATTGGATTTTAAGTTAAAATAATTGTAAGAATTATTTTATTTTCTGTTTTGTTTTATTTTTGAATATAGTATAAAATAAAGTTTTACATTTGAATTAAACTGTGATTTTATATTAATTTAAGTTAATACAAAACTTTAAACAACTTATAAAATAGAAATGTAGTAAAGATGAACTTAACAGGAGTTCTGTTAGCAGTGCCGCAATCACAATTTTGAGGCCCCAGTTCAAAAATATTTTGGAGGCCCTTTTTGTTTTTACTGTAGCGTTGACGGAAATAGGGGGAAGCTTAGCCACCAAATAAATCATTAGGCCTCCCTCCCCCCCCCCACCAAAAAAATATAAATTTATTTCGGTTGTGTGGGAACCTTTGGTGCATTGATGTATACAATAATTTTAGCCCTCCCTGAAATTTTAATAGATTTCCATTTATGTACTATAGATAGTGGCAGCAGTACACAGGCATTTTGAGAGTTCATGCACCCAACAAAAGTGTTCTACCCACTTGTCATTTTTCTTTGGTAATTGCAACTTATGTAATAAAAAAAATGTCTAATTGCACTTGACTATAATATTTAAATGACATATATGTACATTTATTACCTACATCTTTTTATCTTAGGAATTAAATATTTAAATTAGTCGGTGAATGCCATGACAGATAAAATTGAAGATAGATACATATAAATGAATCATTAAAGTACATTTAAATAAGTCACTGTTTAGATGGTGTTAAAATTGAATTCAATGATATAAAATCACTGTTTAAGAAAAACAATTCTGTACGAAGACTAATTTTAAGCTCAAATTTGGACGAAATTACATATTAAAAACCTGAAATAACTATTTTAGTTATTTTGTTGTGATTGTATAATATTATTCGTGGGTATTTGAAACTTCTAATGTATACTATTATATATCTATGATAGTATCACGGTTTGTTGTTGATGTATAACGCGTTATAAGTAGGTACTACCTAATGAATATTGTGATATAATTAGTTTGGAATTTATCATAGGTACATTTTTTTTTTAATACCATAGATATAAGTATATAATATATCTTATACCTAGATTCAGTCTACACTCAGAATCGTTTTTCTTATACAATGATATTATATCATTGAATTCAAATTTAATACCATCCATTATACAGTGACCCACTTGTAACCTACTATACAGCAGAACGACATCAACTTGCCCACCTTTTTAATTAATATTTTATATTATTTTATTGTTTTGTTTAAAAATTTAAACTTTATGGTTTTGAAATCTAAAACTTTAATTTTTATTAAATATTAATATCAATTTATTTTATTGTTTGGCATTCATATCTTTCATAATGTATTATTAATAATGTATTATTATTATTATTAAAAGTATTGAGCAACTTACAAAATTAATATTACATGACCTTGTCGAACTTGAGCAACAATATAAAAAATTGTTTTTTATTTTAAATAGTATTTAATATTTTAAAGGTTTTAATAAGGATTTGAGGATCATTCTTTATGATGGTTTGACCTGATTGATCGGTGACTAAATTATTTGGTCAAAAACAATAAAATTGTCTTTTATGAAATTTTAAATTAAGATCATACTTAAATGTTATCAATGTTATCTAAACAATTTTTTAGACAAAAATAACTCATTCAACATTGTCCACGAATTTGGGTACATCACCTAAAAAGTATGTTTTTCTACATTGTTATTTGTGCAACGTAGTTGACCGTGTACTGAAAAAACACTCTGGACCTTTTCTTATAAGCCAAAGATTAAATGTATAAAACAGTATTAAGAATATTATACTGAAATATGAATTATGATTTTACAAACATAATAATTTACCTTGATATGTATGTGAAAAATCTTAGATTGAGAAGTTGTCGATAATAAGGTTATGGAACTACCTTAAATGTGGCATCTGCAAGTAGTTATGTGGCGCCTAGATGAACCACAGCACTAATATACTCCTGAAATGCATACATAATACTGTATTTACCAGCATGGTCAACAACCCACTCTTGGTAAAACTGAAAATTATTACACTGATTCCTGTAAACAGTAAGCAATAGTAGTTACATCGTATATTAAAAAAGTTGATATTTTAACTGAATTTTCTTTTATTGTACTTATAATACTTATAGTACTAATATTCGCTTAATTCACGCTGCGTTGATGGCAATGGCGGGAGGGTTTGCCTTCTTGCATGGCACATAGACGATTCAGCTGTTGGCCAACTATAAAGAATGGCTGGACGTGGATTTCTGTAAATTTAATGAAGTATGTAATATAATGTTAAAATTATAAATAGGTATAATAATAATGGGTACTAACAAATAAAAAATTAAAATGCTTAACAAATTGCAATAAAATGTTTCTTTTTCATATTGCAGAGAAAACAAATTTTGTTTGATGTGAATTTGTTAAGTTATTGATTTATGTAACAAACTATCTCACTAATCCATGTTAAAGATATTTTAAAAACATTGAGTTTCTGTAGCTCGATATTATTAGCATCTTGCAACTTTTGAACAAGTTCTTCTTAAGTTTTCACCATACTTCCTTCCACATTTTCCAACTTGTCAATACTAAAACAAATTATTAATCATTAATACTTATTTCTTCATCCATATAAAGTATAAACATAGAAAAAGAGTTATCTAACAAAATAGATAATGAATATATATATGTTTGAATATGGCCTTTCTATTATGTACATAAACTAGAGACCAATTAGAGTATTAAGTTAAATACTTCTACTTACTATTTGCGTACCTCAAAATGTTAATGTTATAAATTATAATATTAAAATATAATAATATGTAAATTTGAATTAATTATGATTTATCAGTGATACCATGTAATATGTGATAAAGGAATGCCTATCACAATTATAAAGAACGGTTCTTTATAAATGTGATGCCTATTTAGGGAAAATTTAAAAAATAGGCGGGGAAAAATTTTGATTTGTATTACTCGATTTCCTCGTTATCATGGTTAAATAAAACAAAACCGGTGCGACTTAGTTTCAAATAGGTTTAAAACACCGAATTTCTCAAAACCACACCGGTTTACTTTTCAAGGGGAAATTTACACATATTTGGTCTGGCGAATTTGTAGTAGAGTAGTCAGTGGCGTGGCAAACTAAAAATTTTCCAGAGGCCAGTTATAATTATCCCAAGTATTTATGCATAATAATGTATTAATATAATATAACAAGTTATATTTCAGATCGTTATTGACTACCTATTGAGAATATCATATTAAATTTACTAGGGGACCCACTGGCTACCTCTGAAATTACCGTTCGCCACGCCACTGAGAGTAGTAGAACATTGTGTATTGGCAAAACCTGATGATTGTGGCCTTGAACACGGTCTCTGGGGACCATATAAGCATACCATACCATACCACTAAACTCAACTTGAATTTTAACTTTAAGAACTTATAATTTATTATTGTTCTTTTACATTATTCTAATTTTAAAACTGACTGCATGTACCTTTACATGTAAGTTGAATTTCCGCTTTAAGAACTTGAAAGCTTAATTTGATTTGAGCATCTGAATCCTCTTTCAATCTTCATCAGTTAATATTTTTTGTAAACATTTTTTCTTTCATATTGGATAGTACCTATGAAAAAGTAATTAAACATAATTTAATAAGCTCGACATGTGGGTTTCGTTCAAGTGTCCAAATGTGTAACGAATTATGTGTTCGTAAGTATTTTATATTGTATTTACCAATCATTACAAACTATTTATTTCATAGGTATCTTAGTTCTTAAGTCCCGACTACATTAATAAAATTACTAATTGAAAAAATATAATTTGAAAATATTGATAATAATTTTATAATGTTATCACAAACGTACAGCCAAAGAACAATCGATTTCCCATGGGGTCTCTAGCACTGTTATCTACTCAAGATAACAGTGCTATTGAGTATTCGGCATTCGGCTGTTATAGTGGATGTGCTATGTTGCACATTTGCACATTAATATCATGCATTATGCTAAGTAAAAAAGAACTATGATTTTCTTGTAACGTTAATGATGATATTGAATATCAGAATTGTGTTTTTTTCTTACCCATATTTTTAAGTGTGATCAACAAGTGCGTACATAATAATGTGTAATCCGATTTCTATTCTATAAAAATTGTGGTACCTACTTCTATTATTTCAACTATTAACCGCCAGCACTGCAGTTATTATACTAAGTATGTATAGGTAAACATGCCAACACACACACACGCAGACACACATAGTATATTCAATTTCAAATAATTATTTACAATTTTGGTAATTTGGTATGTATAATAATATATTTGAACGTTTATATAGGTAGGCACCTATATTATATTGGTCTTACCAATTCATTAAAAATATTTTTTTGTTTTATTAAATGTTACCTGCAAGCATAATTTGATTTGTTATAGTGTACCATTATTATTATAACTTTTAATTTTTTTTTTTCTACAGTTAGAACTTATTAAGTAGGTACATTGTTAACTATTAGTAATATTTAATTGTACCCACATTTTTGTAATTACTACTATTGAGGACATTAGTTCTTTGGTAAATATTGTATTAAGATCTCCGACTATTTATATATTATAGTAAATTGTCATTTGTGGTTACCTATCTATAATTTTTAAATGTATTACTTTTATTTAAAAGCTTGTAAATAAATGGTTGTAAAGTGTTCTCATTAGATGCTGATTATTAATTTGAGTAGTAACTCTACAAATATAGCATTTTAAAGTTTATTATTTGTTTCATTTACAATATGCCTCGATTCCCAGTTCAGTAAATCTACTTAGCGTATAAGATATTTGGAAGAGGTGGAAACAGTTGATTTTATTATTGAAAACCAAAATCAGTTTTTATCACAATCAAGTACACCTCAGATTAATGTTACCAATTTGTTTACCAAGAGTCAAAATTTACCATCATTCATCAGTAGTGTAAATGTGAATAATCCATCAGGGGGCACATTTTCAAATATTGATTTTGATGAAAATAGTGTAAACGAATAGTGTATTTGAATATTATAGCTCAAATTCTGACTATGAAGGTATGTCAAATGGAAATAATATTTTTGATAATGATAATTCCATTCTTAAATCATTATCGCATTGGACAGTTGAAAAAAATATTACTTTATTAGCATTCTCAGCATTATTAAATACTTAAAGACTCATAGCTGTTTTAGTCATTTTCCAGTAGATGCTAGATCTGTGTTAAAGATAAATAAATCTAATGAGAAAAAAAAAATTAAAATTTACAGAAATCCACGTGCAGCCATTCTTTATAGTTGGCCAACAGCTGAATCGTCTATGCGCCATGCAAGAAGGCAAATCTTCCCGCCATTGCCAACCACGCTGCGTGTATTAAGCGAATATTAGTACTATAAGTATTATAAGTACAATAAAAGAAAATTCAATTAAAATATCAACTTTTTTAATATACGATGTAACTAATATTGCTTACTGTTTACAGGAATCAGTGTAATAATTTTCAGTTTTACCAAGAGTGGGTTGTTGACCATGCTGGTAAATACAGTATTACAATCATGGAGTCCGAGGAAGGAGCTGTATGTACAATATTTTTATTCTTCAACTTGTATATAGTAACTAATATAATAACTTACTAATTCTTCAACTTGTATGTAGTAACTAAAATAATAACCTACTAATTTGGGTAATATTGATAATATTATAATCTAACGTATTTATATATATATATTGTATGCAAACTTAGAAGTAGAGGAATTGGAGAAGAAGAAAGAGGAACAAATTGCCATCACGAATAAATTCTTTGATTCCTTTATATGCGATCGATGATATATGTATAAAATTTGGGATTCAATTATTACGATCTAGA
>NC_042493.1:106033256-106056963 GCF_005508785.2 Acyrthosiphon pisum
CAAAATAAAATGGTAAAAGACGAAGTAAAAAAATACTAGATAAATGCCTAATTATTCGTAAGTATAAAACAGTGGCAGTCTTTCAACTGGTACTGTAATTGGGCCTCCAATCCAACATTAATAATGTGAGACACTTAACCCATTCAGTGCTACACTATTTATCCACTGAAATCTGTGTGTGCTATGCAAAATTACGCGTTGATTATTTTTTTTTTAACAAGGTATTTTTAACTATATTTTTTTTTAAGATTTTAATTTGAGATTTATATTATCTAATTATTTAAGTTTGAAATAATGGAAGCCATTGTTACCAGAACTTGTGAGGTTACCGGAAAGTCAGAATATTTTAAAATTCAAGAACCTAATAGTAAGTCTGGAGCAATGAAATTTGACTAAAAATGTTTCAATACTGTATATCATAATAACTTAAAACTACTCAACGTACAAAGAAAAAGTCATGAAAAAAGTACATATTTAAGTTTTGTTATGAACAATAACATACATTCTAACACTATAAAATTGTTTAAGTACCTAATACATTTTATGTAGGTAAATTTTAAATTTTAAAATACTTTTATTATTTATTAATATTAAGTAATTTTTATGAACTAATGAATATTTGTTTTTAATTTATTGTCTAAATATGTAATAAATTTATAATACTTTTCTAACATTATTATATGTTATAAAGATGTGAAATAATCGAGGAAATAATGTACTAGGTTGTAATTTTTAATCAAAGAAAGATAGTTCAAAAAATATTTGAAATTTTAGCTAATAAAAATATATTCAAAATTGTTTAAGATTATAAATGATAAAATTAATACTAGTTTAAACCAATTGACCATTGTTAAAATCTACTTTAATTCATTATGAAATTAGTATTGGTCAATAGGCCCAGAGAAGAAAACAAAATAATTTTGCATTAACTATAATATATTTAGGTTAGTATTATAATTTATTATAACTTTAACTTTAGTAGTATTCTGAATCATCTTTATACCTAATATAACTAGTTGATCCCATGCACATCGTTGCCCATTAAATGTACCAACTCTATATGACACAAATTTATTCAATTCGTTATTTAATATTTGGTGTATGTTGTTCAAAACTTATCTTAGCATTCTTCGTTGACCGGGAAAAAAATTCTGATTGTTCAACTTCTTTTGGATGTAACACACTGTGGAAGCAATGCCTTTTTAAGTGTAAGTAAATGATATTATATTTTAATGTATAGCCTCGTGTATAGCCATCCCAACCGGCGGCTCGGCCGGCGGTGTCCGTGAGATTTGCAGCAGCATATTATCAGGTAGAAAAATACATAAAATATATAGTTTGAAAAAATACATAAAAATCAAGAAAATGTGCAAATTATTTTGAGTTAGAAGTCCATAAAAAATGTTCTTTTTTAATCTAAGATTTGAAAATTTAACTAACCGAAAGTCAAATTAAATTTCTATGAGCGTTTGAAGTTCAAATTTTTACAACATTTATCAAACCTAAAATTTACAAATTATTTTGTTGTTAAAAATGTATAAAATGTACAATTTTTATTGCTAAGGATTGAAAATTTAAAACAAGGTTCCACGTAAGTATCTAGGTTATTCTGTAACTAAAAATCTAAGAAATATAAAAACAGTTTTATTTTATGGTTATTTTATGTTCAAATGTGGACAAAATTATATATTAAATGATCAAGAATAACAATTTTAGTAATTTTTTTGTAATTTTGTAATATTAATTCAACTTACATAACAAGTAACACTGGAGTCACTCGATAATTCAAATTTCGGGGGACCGACTTAAACGTTTGATTTATAGAGATTTCCAAATTACCGAGTGTTCGAATAATCGAGGGAAAACAAATTAATTTGAATTAAAGAGAGTTGTAAAATTGTATGTATATATGTATTACATTTATTTTGACATTTATTTATTATACATACAAATTATTATATTTTACAATTATTAATTGACATAATAATACGATAAATAATACGATTAAAGTTTAGATTAGGTAGGTGAGGTACGATAACGTTTAAGTATAAACTACGATAATATTTATCCACCGTCGTTATTAATTTAAAGAGTACGTAGATTGTACATAATTTTTATATGTAGGCACATACATATGAACTTACATATAATCGTGTTTAAGGAAATTGTAATTATAGAGGTTCATGGAAAAAAATTTGAATTATCAAGGGGACCGTAATACATGTATCTTCTTCTAATTATAAAAGTTTTCTCATGGGACTCAGCGTTTAGTTCGATTTATGGTGTTTTTCAAATTATCTAGTAACTACTGTAACAATATAAATATAGTATAAAATATTCTCGAAAATATCTTAGACTGACAAACTATCTCCACTCTGAATCATTTAACGTATACCTACAATGATATTATATCATTGAATTCAAATTTAATTCCATCTATAACGGTGACCCACTTGTAACCTACTGTACAGCAGAGCGACATCCACTTACCAGTTTTTGTATGCTAACACTTATAAAAATATTATTAAATGATTTAAATGTAAGTACATTTTTCTAAAAAATAGGTCTTAAATGCATACTAAAAGTAAGTAAACGATTAAATGCAAAATGAGTTATGAGAAATTTTGTTCGACAAACAAATTTTATTTAGGTAATGTCGGCATACAGATTACCCATGCTGTTTGGAAAGACACGTTTAAATAACTAATAAGTAGCTATAAGTAACTAATAATTAGTATGTTACCGGGGCTATCAACTATACTTATAATCTAAGGCAATTTAAGTTGAAATATTGATAAATATGATATGAATACATGTGAACCCGGGATCAGTGAAGCCTATTATTTTTAATATTTTAAAGACATATAAATCAGAGCTCTATTTTGCTCTATATTGATAATTCTCAGCAAGCAATATCTCAACAAAATTGACAACGGTTGACTATAAAAGCGAAACAACTGTATTAAACAACTATAGGTATGTACTTGAAAAGGAATATGATGTAATATAACATATTTACATAATTTCACAAAATGTAGGTACAGTGGGACTTCCACCAGGATTGTTCTCAGTAAATACAACAAATGGAATAATTTTTTTAAGACACACGAGTAGTAGGTATCTGCCGAGGTATCTGCCTACATAATGTGTAACATGTAGGTATATTATGCCTGGTACAGAAGTGTAAAGAGACAGGGAAAAAATGATACTTTTTACAAAAGAATTCCTCTACGAGGGTCGAAAGGTATGAGTGCATATTACTGTATAAGGTAAGATAGGTAATAAGCAATGACAAATAGAATATTAAGACATCGTACGATGAATTGTTTAAGCACAAGTGTACAACACAAACAAGTTATAAAACTATGCTTGTGCAGCATCATCCGTAGGCGTAGAGCGGATGTATTACACCGAGAAGCCACCTAGACAGCTGAATGACTCAAGCGTCTGGCACGATATTGTGTTGACAATAAACCACTGGCTGGCCGGGAGTAACGGTGATAGATATCATGTTTACATAGACGGTGCATGACGTAAAAAAAAACACTCACTTGTTATGTCGATAACTTCCATTGGCTTTGCGGTGCTGATGGACATTGACGACAATGTCGGTTTCTCTTCGTGCTGCGGGTGAACATCCATCGCTTCTCCGGTGTCGTGCGCAACACCACTGTTACTAGACGCCATCAGTGGACAGTGGTCAACGTCTCGCGGATGAAGAATATTGTGTGACTGACTGATCGACCGACCGTCCGTCCGCCGGACTGAGCACAACCTACAAGTCACAACTGCCGCACGCCGTAAGTGTTCGTCACACCGGGGTCACTTGTGGAGTAATGGCCGACGGATCGCGGGCGCTTATGCACAGCGGCGTCGGTGGCGGCGACCAACAATATTATTGTTTCGTCGCGAGGCGGCGGCGGAGGTGGTGGTGGAGGTGGCGGCGGAGGAGGTGGTGGAGGTGGCGGCGGCGGCAACTACGGATTCGTTCGATCGCCGATCAAACGACCAAAACTTTCCGTTTCACCGGAAATGCGAACGAGAACGCAACAACTCCGAACGGTCACAATTATTATTATCGCGTTGTTTTACGTTGCGTCACGCCGATACTCGCGTGCCCGCGTATAGACAAAGCGCGGAGACAAAGCGCGGAGACAAAGCGTACACCGTACAGCCGAGTGTACACTGGCGCACACCGACCCGTCGCCGTACGCGGGCCGCGCAGTATTGTAATTGATACCCGGGTCCCGGGTAGTCACTGCGCATGCGTAAACAGATCCCGCTGTGTCGTTGTCGGTTCAAAACTAGAAAGAAAAAATCCCGCGCATGCGTACACGATTTTATATCAAAAAAAAGGGAGGCCTTCGGTCGTAAACTATGGATGTAGCGGCGTATTATTATTACTCTGAGAGCGGCGTATGGTTTTGTTGCCAGCGACGAGTCTCGGAATCCAGCGATCGACGTGCGCATGTGCGATGCAACCCAATGATATTGTCCATAGGTCACCGAATTATTATTATCAATAATTATTAATATTATTATTATTATTATAATTAATCTCGGCTCGTAGTTAATTTGTTATATTATTATTAGGTGAACGGCCACCTAGATCCCCGTCCAAATAGATCCCCGTGATCTAAATGACACAGCGGGATCTAATTGACAGGGGATCTAAATAACCATAGGGAACTAGTCGACACCATCCTAGTTGGGGATCTAAATTACCCATTTGGCATTTAGATCTCCCTTGGTCTACTAGATACCCCCTCTTTGGCGGTAATTTAAAATAACATTATAAATTATATTAAACTTATTTTATACTAAACGTATCGTTTTTTCTTTAACAAATGATTAATTTAATTTCAATATGTATCATAAATCATATTGGGTATTACATTACATTAATATAATACTCATAAGTCATAACTCATGAATAATTCATAAGAGACAAGAGTCATAAGACTAGGTATAGTAAAGAATAGTTTTGTAAATTTAAATTTTTTATTATTTACAATTAATGCTTGAAAATCAAGCTTACTCACCTCTCTTTAAGTCTTAATATCACACACAACTATAATGAATCGCATAAAAAACATAATTAATTTAATGGACCAATTATGGGCCACGAAATCATGATCAAAAGTTATTTATCTCACTACTGACTCATTAAAATGTTTAGTGATTATTCATGCTGCAACGGTGCGTTAGACTATATAATTTATACAACCAGAATGGATATTGAGTGACAAAGGGTATGAAAATTGTACATTTGAAGTCTATATTTTGTTTACAACTTTAGTTTCAGATAGGAATTTTATCATTTTAATAACTTGGTCCGCAGACACTGGAACCAAACTGAAAAGAACCGGTTGTGGAGCCCGAAAACCCTTTAAATATCGGGAACCGGAACCAGGTCCAATAACCAGAACTGAAGGCTGAAGCCCATATTTTGAAATAACATTATCTGGTTAGTGGTTTTACAATGATTATTTTGTGTTTCTTTCTGTTGTCTGTTCTCAATCTATTGGCTATAAGAAGTGCTTAAGTGCTTGCGCTTTGATAGCTAAGCTATTGTTACTTTTAGCAACTAAGCAAGTGACGTATTGCGCGGACTTGAACCAAACCGAGAAATTCTTTCCTGCGAAGATCCATTCGTTTATTTCGAAGTGTTTTTATCGGAAATCGACGTTGGAGGTAACAATTTATAACCTTACCTCCAAATAACAACCGTTATCTCTTATGCAGAACCTATCACTAATTTATTTCAATTAATTTAGTTCATAGGCTGTAATGCTGTATAATAAAACAGAACCTAATTATTTTTTTTTTTTATTTTAATACAATTATTTATTGATTGAAAAATGTTCTTTATTTGGGAATGAGGAAAAGAACTAGTTCTTTTTTTAATGGGAACTAGGAAGAAGAAACAATTTAAGTACCTAGTTCCTTTTTAACAAAACGATTATGAACGTGAACTTATTCCAAGTCTTCAACGTACTGGTCTCATCTATCTATAGGAAATAAAACGGTGACAATGGGACATGTAAGTAGGTTAATAAGCCTATTGTAAATTATAACATAATCTTCTATAACGGAAACTTACTGCTAAATAATACCTATTATATTGTAATGTCGACTTGTAGACTGTAATTGTTTATTTCAGTCATTTCAAAAGTAAGTTTCGCATTTCAATTTTAATACCTAATAATTACTATAATTTAACTAAAAACTTCTTAATAACTATTATTAGGTTGACTAGTGGATTGTTGTAACTTGTAGTAAGTAGTAACAGTGATACAGTATAGTAGATATATAGACATAGATATATAGACTGAGTAGTATTTTCTTTAAATAGATATGGTAGTTATACTTGTAGACTTGAAAAGTAGGTATTTGTAAATTATATTTAATCACATCTGATTATAATAATCATAATCACAATTAATAATGAACACATAATTGGTAACAATTTTAATTTCAATGTTGGTACTTGCAGTCATCGAGATGTATATACTACAGTGTAGTATATACATCGATGCTTGCAGTATACCTATAATATGTTACTTATATGAATACACAGATATATATTGTATACTATTAGTGTATATCTGTGTAAGAATATGATTGATTCATAATATATTATATTATCAAGAAAATGTGTTAAACTTACTCCAAACAGTCAAAACCCAAGTTAAATTGAATGGTATGTCATACCAAGAAAATTAGTTTAATTTTGTTTAATTTGTTAAAAAATAAAAAAGTGAAAGTAGGTTTATGGCTAGTTGATATTTAATTCATAAGATAAATAATTAATTATAATTGTCATGTTAATATATAGTAGATTTCTATTACAGCTCTACAAAGTGGACAGCGGTTATATGGCCTGTGCTCATTCGGAGGCATTCTTGAATAGCTATCATGACAAGCTCCACATAGGCCTTGGTGTAAGCATGGATAAGCTACTACTGTTGGTGGACTGTACAAACATATGTAACATGTTTCCTCTACTATTGGTACAACTTTAAAATAATAAAACATCATTATTTTTAATCAATTACTTTAGCTAGAAACAAATTTCAGATGATTACTACTTACTTGACAAATCTACACGTTCAATGTAAATAACTGATGGTATCACAGACTGTTCGTTAGACACATCTTCATCTGAAGAATCTGCATCAGCATCGAGATTATAAAAAACTAAAGACAAGTGATTTGTTTATTAGTATATTTTATTGGAAATCTGTATAAGTAATATTGTAATGAAAAATCATACGATCTCGAGGAACGGGCACTGCTGGTCTACGTGGTAAAATCCTTCTCATTATTTCATCTCGAATTAGTTCCTGATCAACGAGCAGTGGTAATAAAGCTGGTGATTCTTGTAGTGGTGCCTGTGGTGAAGCGGTAGCAGGGAGCACAGGGATAGTTGGAAGTTGCAGTTCCTGATGCTGATCAACGTGCAGTGGTAATAAAGCTGGTGCTTCTTGTAGTGGTGCCTGCGGTAAAGCAGTAGCAGGGAACACAGGAATAGCTGGAAGTTGCAGTTCCTGATGCTGATCAACGTGCAGTGGTAATATAGCTAGTGGTGCTTGTGGAAGTATTACAATAGCTTGGTGTTGACGCCGTATTACACCAAAAGTTGGTGTTGAATGCCTAGCACATATTATAAATTCTGATATTGAGTAGCGTCCTTCTATAAACAGCCTCAATGATCTATCTAAATTCCTTTGCTGATCTATCCAAACTTGTCGTTGAGGTTCTCTTACTTGTCCTCCATCAGTAGCCTCATTATAATCGTTCAAAACACCATTCGAGTAAGTAATCAGCCCCTCTGTAAATATAAAATACTTATATATTCCTTTTCTAGTGTTAAATAAATAAAAATATAATTACTCAAAAACACCCATGGTTCAGGATTGTGCCGATTTTGCATGTGCATCTGGAGATGTCGGTGACTTACTTCCAACACATTGTTGGTTCGCCAAACCGTGTCACTCACCGACAATATATCTGCATTTATTCCTATTGGCAATGGTGTAAGGTTAGTTATAAATTTGTTTAGTTGTATGAACAAAAAATATTATATTAAAACTATTATTTTGTATTTTACAGACCTGCAAGCCAAGTTGATCTATAATATTCAAATAATAATGTGAAATTGTAATCATTATTATTGCTGATCAATGATTGCACATTCTCAATATAGTATGCCCTTACAGTTTCAAAACCTTCAGCTATACAATTTGTCGGCAGCAAAGGCAATGCCATCAACATATGCACAGTGTCATAGGCTCCTCGTTGGTTACTACATATATCAATCAATCCTAAATATTAACCAGTGTTATTAATTGACTATACATTTAATTTATCATTAATTACAAATTCAGATTGTAAAGTAATCTTACCTATGTTTGCAACTTTTCTCCAAACCACTTGGGAAGAATGAAACCAACAACCTCTAATAGTGGTATTTGGAAAAAATCTCCTTATAGCAGCAATAGCTGCCCTTTCAAAATCAACTATTATGGTTTGAGGTTGCCACTCTGGTACTATGCTTAAAATCTTATTGAAAAGCGCCGTGTATGCCCTTTCCGTTTTCCTCGACATCAATGCAAAACCTATAGGAAATCCCTGAAAAAATATTTTAATAAATAAATTATTAAAAAAGTAACTTAAAATAATCTAATTAGTAAAATAGTTGTTTCTAATTTAATATTATTTATTTACAAATTACATACAAAACTTACAGTATTAAATGTTATGCCCATTATGATGTATAATTGGTGGCATTCGTTTCCAAAACTTGGTGAACTAGAAAATGTGCCATCCAACAAAAAAGTTGAACCAGTCCTAAGTAAACTAAATTAATTATATAATATTGTTATTATTATTTATTTGAAATAAAGTTTATTATATTTTATAGTTATATACTTTTTGATTCCAGGCAAAATGAAAAGTAAAGTGGTTCCTTCTTCTAAAGTTGCACCAACAATGCCAGAGTATATTGGTTCATTTTGTATCATAGACAAGTACGCATATTCTCCTGTTAGTTGTAAGTGGAATTCAGTCATAGACTGAGGAGTGACTGGATGAATTCGACGTCTATGTCTACGCATTGTTCTATGCAGTGAGACAAATGAACCAACATGAACATTTACAAAATCTGCCATACCGCATGTCTTAAAATGTATTTTCATATTCAAATTTGAAAATTTAATGTGCAAATGTATTTACCAAAAAAAAATATATTAGTATTTTGTTTATAGAAATGATGTAAAACTCTTAATAGTTATGTTTATACATTAAGTGAGACAATAAATTACATTTTACTTTTTGATTTAATATTTAGTAACAATATTATTTATATACTTCATTATAGATGAGACTGAGAGAAATTTGATCATTCTGTGTCCGCTGGTTACAAATATTAGTTAATTATAAAGATATTAAATTTACACTAGCTTTCAAATTAAAATAGAAAATTAGTCGTTTTAGCTTCTTGGATCTACTCAATTGTTACTAGCTTACCTTTTATTAAGAACCTATTATAAAATGATCAAATATTTTTATACTTATTCAAAAAAGTTCCATAATAAGTACTTACTTTATATAAAAAAAAACATGACTGTTAGTATTAAATTAGCAGTTTTATTTGTAGGTAAATATAAGACTCATCTTTTCAAACAAAAACTATTGAAAATGGTTGAATAATAAGTAAATTGAGCAATTTTTAAGGTTTCATTTTTCATTTCATTAGATAAACCCCCACGCACCCACCTAAGTTTGTATAATATAAGCATGCGAAAAAAAAATTGCATTTGTATTAAACATAATATATTAATTATTTTTAATTTAAAATTAAATTAAATTAAATGATGCTAGCTAAAGAAAAATGTAGGTTTTAGTTAGGTAACTGTTT
This sequence comes from Acyrthosiphon pisum, assembly GCF_005508785.2. Classification (NCBI taxonomy): domain Eukaryota; kingdom Metazoa; phylum Arthropoda; class Insecta; order Hemiptera; family Aphididae; genus Acyrthosiphon; species Acyrthosiphon pisum. Next base: position 106,043,179 of record NC_042493.1, read on the forward strand.
TTAAAAATTTGAGACAAATGGTATAAATTCTTATAAAATGACCAGTGGTAATATGCTCATAGACAGGCGAGGAAGCCAGAATCAAAAATAACTACTATAAATACTGTTATACATTAAAAATCAAGCCAGTATATTGCATTATAGGGGTGAAAGTACTTATCGCATGAGCTAGATGGTGGATGTAGTTAATTTCAGATTTTAAAACAATAAATAGGTACCAAATGTATTTTAATTTATAATTGATGAATTAATAAATAATTTCTTCTGATGAAATGATACTGTGCAAAGGGTATAATTTATATACTTTATATCGTTAAATAAATCATGAGCATGAAATAAACACAAATTATCAATAGGATGTCAGCTAGCGCAATATATGTTTTCTCTCTCAGACTGACGTGCAAACGTAGATAAAAAATCACGGAAAACCATTTTTTTATGATTTTTGAATAACCTATTATCAGTCCTGTAAAGTATTTAAGTAAAAGTATTCAAATACTTTTTTAAGTATTGAATAACTTTTTAAATACTTTCAGCATGAAGTATTTTGAATGGTATTTTAAATACTTTTTGGTATTGAATACTTTGGTTTTTTATTTCGAACATTTTATTTTTATTCGAAATAATTGGTTGGAAAAATATTATTGTCAACTACAATAATAGAATAATAGTTTTATTTAACATTCTGTATTTCTGTGTTAGCCGAAGCCCAAAGGTTTATGAAAACCAGATTCCTAAAAAAAGTTATTGATTATTGAATAACAATATTCCCTTTAAAACTATTAGATAACTATTAGATTACCTACTTCCTATGTGTTTATATTACGATAGTTAGAAACCCACTTTAAAAACCAAAAGTATTTGAAAAGTATTCCAAATACTTTTTCAAAGTATTTGAGTAGTATTTGAAATACTTTTCAATTAAAGTATTTGAGTAGTATCTTAAATACTTAAAAAAAATGTATTTGAGTATTTACTCAAGTACTTTTTAAAAGTATTCTTTACAGGACTGCCTATTATTACTATAGTATATTTAATATTGTGTGGCTACTGACAAGGGGGAAAAGTGAGCTTTTTGAAAATTGCCTTCCCACACGAGCCACACTAACTATTTTTTGTCAAACCTCTGCGTAAATCGATCAGTGTCTGGTTAGAGAGTTTACCAATTGCGCTTAAAATGACCACGTTTTGGGATTTCCACTTTACCGCCCACTGGACGGAAAAGGTCACTTTCCGCTTCAACCGTCATCGACAACTAAACTTTCGGTGCAGACGTGACAAAAAAATTATTATAATGTCGGTTTTATATTTCATTATTATTTTACTGATTGCATTTACTTTTATATTTATAAAAATATAAAATTTAAATGGTTATACTTATTGAATTGTTTTGATTTTTGAGACAATATATTTAGACAAATCTATGGCATACACTAATTCTCTATAATTTTTGCGATGTGTGATTTTAATCAAGATAACTCAAAATCATAAAAAAAAATTATTTTACGTGAATGCGTCTTCTCTATTTTGCACGTGGGCCAGAGAGAACAGTATAGGTACGTTTACATCATCTTAAATGTATAATAACGATCACGCCATAATATTTACATTTTATAGCTACATTTTCAGGACAAAACACTTATATGTATGAAAACAATCTAAAAAAGGTTGGTAAGTGGATGTCGCTCTGTTGTGCAGTAGGTTACAAGTGGGTAACTGTATAATGGATAGTCTTAAATTTGAATTCAATGATATAATATCACTGTATAAGAAAAACGATTCTGAGCGAAGACGGTATATCGGTCTAGGTATTAAACATATATATATATATATACTTCTCTATGGTATTCAGGCACGGATCCAGAGCAAAGATCTGGGGGGGCCCAACAATTTTTTTACAACACAAATACAATTATAATAAATTATTATCCTTTATTCTTAATAAATAGTAGATATTACGTATAATAATTTATTATGTGATTTGAAATATAGTAATATAGTAAGTTTTGGGATCTGTAGAATTATAAAAAAATATGTCTGGGGGGGGGGCCTAGGCTCCCCCTGGATCCGTCCCTGATGGTATTAAAATAAAAATTGACCTATTATAATAGGTATCTATAATAAATTCCAAATTATTCATATCACAATATCCATTAGGTAACGCGTCATACAGCAACAACATTACAACAAACCGTGGTACTATCATAGATATAATATTATAATAGCATACTTTAAAAGTTTCAAGCACCCACGAATAATATTATACAATCACAACAAAACAACTAAAATAGTTATTCCAGGTTTTTTAATATGTAATTTCGTCCAAATTTGAGCTTAAAATGACTATAAAAATAATCTGTGCTTATGTATTTTTTAGATTTTTTGGTAACAGAATTAACTACTAACGTGGAGTCTTGTTTTAAATTTTCAATCCTTAGATATAAAAGTTGAACATTTTATAGATTTTTAACTACGAAATAATTATTCAATTTTAAATTTGATACATTTTATCAAAATTCGATCTTTAAATGCTTATAAAAAAATTATTTTTAATATTTTTCAACTGCCATTGTAATAATATATCAGGAGCATTGTATTAAATTTTTACACTTTTTGGCCCAACAGATAAAACTTTATTGATATTTATAGAAAAAAAAACTAAAAAAAAATGAAAACTGACAATGTCGGTAAACAGCTCAAAAAGAGTCAAATTATTTTCAAAATTTTATCGTATAAAGAAAATGCTAATATAAACATTCAGTGAAATTTTCAAGTATCTACAGTCACATTCGTTTTTAATTACAACAAAATAAGGAAATCGTTACATGAGAAATCGAGTGAATATCAAATGTAAAAATATGAATTTCAAACGCTCATAAAAATTTAATTTGACATTCTTGTAGACATTTTTTTTTTGATAAAGATTGATAAACTTATGACAAATCTTGTATTACATTTTAAAATCTTAGATTTAAAAAGAAAAATTTTTACGAATTCTTAACTCAAAATAATTTGCAAATTTTCGTCATTTTTACGTATTTTTTCAATATTTGAACTTTAAATGCTTATAAAAAAAAATTGTGACTGGATTATTAATTTTTTTCATCTACCTTTGAACCAATATACTAGGAGCCTTCTATTAAATTTTCAAGCTTTTTTAACCGACTAATAAAATTTTATTGATATTTATAGAAAAAAAAGACTAAAAAAAATGGAAACTGAAAATGTCCATAAAGAGCTCAAAATAAGTCAAAATATTTGGAAAATTTTATAGTGTATAGAAAATGCTATAATATAAACATTTTGACATTCAGTCAAAATTTCAAGTACCTACGGCCATTTGTTTAAGAGTTGCACCAAAAACCAAAATCAATTTTCTCGAAAACAGATTTTGCGTAAAAATTCCCGTTTTTCCTTAATTTTTGTTTTGTTTTTCACGGCGCTTTTGAAAGGTACTAGGAAATTTTTACTTTTGATCCCCCAAATTACCAACTACATTCACTTTCCTATCAGAAAAGATACTGTTGAAGAAAATCTAAGCATTTTTACTGTACTAAAAGGTGATGACAGACACAAAAAAAACAAAACACATTGTAAAATCAAGACATTCATCGTTTCACTCAGAATCTAAAAAGTATCGTATAATAATACTTTCCAATTAACTTCCTTGCTATATAATTGGTGTTTGTAATTATAATAAATATAAAACTTACTTCGTTATAAATGACCCGAAGTGATATTTGTTCAGCCTGTGCCCGTTGATTACAAATATTTTTGAATGTATTTAATGCCAATTGGTTTTTTGGATGAGTTTCGTGGCCTATCATCAGCAAAACTTTCGAAGTGTCGCTATTAAAAACTTTGCATTTTGCATGACAACTAAAAAAGAAAATAATAGGTAGGTATTTAAAATAAAAACATATATAGGTTCATCTAATAATAATTACTAAATTACATAATAAACTATTACTTAATAACACAGCCATTTGGAATAAAATCTACTAGTACAGCAAGATCACTGCAGTACTAACCATGGTCAGCAAAATTGCATTATTTTAAATCTATACCAGTATAGCTTGGATGACAATGAGGTGAAAAGAAAAAAAATTCTTAAATCAAATTTATGACTTCTAAATCTTTAAATATTTTAATGTAAAGAAAAGAAAGGTAGGGAATTTTTTACAATGAAATATAGGTGATTGCTTAAAATTATTAAATTTACCCAGCTCTCCAGGATGCACAACGAATAGTAAAGTGCATTCGACATTGTCGATTTTTCCAATAAGTATAACCATCGTCGTCTTTGTATTTAAGTCCTGTACCTCTGGAACCACCAATCTCACGAATAACTTTCTCCATTATTTAATTAAATGATAGTTTTTTATAATTTATTTTGAAAATATTATAAACACTAATAACGCATACTATACGATATCAATCACTCGTAACATACATAACTGTAATGATTGACGAACGATGGAATAATGTGTACCTATCTTGAATACTGACTACTACAAATTTAACTGCTAAGATATTCAGTCATTTAGTATTTAATATTTATTGAACGAATTAAGATAGTAATGGGCTATTACAACTTTATAAGTATTTTAAACCTTCGGATTTACTGATTTCCGGGAAACTAGAATGTTCTTTTCTCAGTCATTTAGTATTTAATATTTATTGAACGAATTAAGATACCTATTACAACTTTATAAGTATTTTAAACCTTCGGATTTACTGATTTCCGGGAAACTAGAATGTTCTTTTCTCCGTTATTAGTTTAGATTTTTAATTGTTTTGGGTCTGTGTACGTGATAAGTAGGGCTCGGATTTTATAGCAGGATTAATAATAAAAAAAAGATAAAATTGTTTGGAAAAAGTAAAAAAAAAAAGCTTGACCAACAACTAACTTAAACTAGGTATACAATTGAATAAAAAATAATTAAAAAATAATTTTACCACGTATTTTTGCTAGATTTGCCACAAAAACAGTAATAATCCAATAGGCAATAACCATTTAGTCCGTATTCCAGGTTTTTACATTTCTTATTAATTAAACAAATTTTTTTTAATTACTATATGTATATAGCATTATAGCATAATCAACATATAAAAAGGGGGGCAAGTGGGTATGCCCTGCTGTACAGAAGGTTACAAGTGGGTTACTATAATTTGCATAAAAATTCTTGTTTTCCTAAATAAATATCATTCTTTTGTTTTTTCGACGTTCTTGAAAACTATTAGGAATTTTTAATGTTGACCTCTCAAATGCAGCTGTAGAAAGATACCGAAATTAATTCGACTTTTATATCGTACAACTGTAAACTATAAAAACTACAATAAAAAAAAAACGGGAAAGTGGATGTCGCTCTGCTGTACAGTAGGTTACGAGTGGGCCATTCAGTCATTGTATAATGGATTGTAATATTGTATTAAGCTTGAATTCAATGATATAAGTAATATACTAATATCAATTATCATTGTATAAGAAAAATGATTCTTAGAAGAGACGGTTTGTCAGTCTGGATATTTTATATTGTTATTAGTTATTATATCATGTAAGTTGAACTAATATTATAATAATATTATTTTTTATTCGTTTCTATGGTAATAAAAAAAGCATTAAAAATTAAAATCCAATTTTTAGCAGTTTTTCGTAATTTTTCGGTGGTTTTTACCGTGGCATTAAATAACTATTGATAAAATCGAAAAATGACCTCTCTAAAGTACCATCTTGATCCAATTTGTTAAAAAATAAGGTACTATATGTTGAAATCAAAGACCTCCTTCTGGTAGAAATTTGGTATACAGGATATAAAAATAAAAAAAATAAAAAAATAAACATTGTAAAACCACACATAATTACAAAATATATTGATTCGTCTATGTATTCATTCATCGCGCCGCTCGGCACTCATAATCTAAAAATATGAATGCATTGAAAAGGTACGAATATTTAAGTATGTTGAATTAAAAACGTAGTTTAGATCGTCGAACACCTGTCGAGATACCTACGTAACACATAATAATATGTACCTAATAAGTCCCAAACAACAAAGTTTTTATATGAAAAAAAATAAAACTTTCATTACGGCGATAGACAATAAAACCTTAGAACCCATATAGGTAATACATTTCGAAAGAATTGTGTTTTTACCATTTCAAAAGTTTGAAAAATATTGGATTGATTTAACAAATTCAACGAGATTCACCTATTCACAAGTAATAATTTATTTATCGACTAACTTTAAAATATTATTTCTTCAAATATTGAAATATACATTGAATGTAATTATATAAATACATAATATTGTCATGCTAGAAATAAAATATCTCAACAACAACAACTATAATATAAATTAATTAATTTACGAGTTGATTTAGGTATACAAAAACTACAATAGATTATATATTATATTATCATATATTTGGATCAATATACCATAGTTTAAACTGGTCCTCATAGTGAGTTAATAACACTTAATATTATAGTGTAGGAATTGTGTTCAGCGGCGTCCGTAGGGGGGGGAGGGCTAATGGGCTGAAGCCCCCCCCCCCCCCGTTGCCTGTATTATTATTACTTTTTCAAAAAAACATTAATCAAGGTAAACTGTCAAATATAGTAAGCAAGACGTAAATTTCATTATATCTTATCAGAATGAATTCATTTTTGAAAAATCATTGTATTTGCATACCAATTTTCATAAATTATCTGTAATTTTTCGGTAAAAGTATGAACTATACTTGTTTGAAAGACCTTGTATTAAATTGTCTAGCCTTAGCTATACATATTTTATATTTTATAAGTTTTGAACTGCAAATTAACTGTGGTTTTGACGAAATTTGAACTTTAAATGCTTATATAAAACCTAACCTAACCATGGTGCCTATGTAATATGTATCGTTAATATTTTAGATATAATAAAAAAAACTTACGTACTTATTACATTTTTAAGCTTTTTGACCGAATTAATAATTTTTTATTGACATTTATAGAAAAAAAAAATTTAATTATTCAAATGCAATCCAAGTGAAGACGGTATAACCAAACATTTAAATAAATGTTCATTTTTTTTTCTCCAATAATTATTATTTTGAAAAGCACTGAGCATTTTCAATTCCGACCTCTTAAAAGTACCAACTAGATCCAATTTGCTTCCAAAAACATACACTGGGTATCGAAGCTTATGATCAGAGCATTTTTTCTACCAGAAAAGTTCAAAAGTTACAAACATTTTAAAATACCTCAAATAAATGTCTGAAATTATTAGACTGGACAAAATAAAAATAAAATTGTAACTAATTTACATGCCCCCCTCCCATTGAAAAATCTTGCGGACGCCACTGGTTGTGTTTATAGAAAAAAGTCAAAAAACACAAAATTGAGGATTTTTAAATATATCTATATCTAGGATTCTTAAAAAACAAAAATCTTCAATATAATAATTTTTTATTTTCAAAACTGTTTCTATAATAAATCATAATAAAGATCAAGTATATACTTAAGTGAAAAGTGGGTTTCACCATCAGGTATTCAAAAACACTGTAAAACAAAATCAAAAATGTTTTAATTTATTTCGGCATCAGTACGATTGATTTTACGATTAGTAATAATAATTAATATGGAAGGTAAATAAATAAATCGTATTTATTAATATATGATTATAATAGTAGATAATATATACAGAGTGAAAATTCCATTCAATTCATGTGACCATGTTATATTATTTACATTATATTTAAACATTTTTAATTTTCTAAATATAATAAATATTGACCATATAGAAGATAGAACCACTTTAAAATCGGTGGTAGACGGTTTATATACGATTTTAAAGAGGTTCAATATAGGCAAATTAGATAGAGTTTCTAAATATTTTATTTATAAGAATAAAATATATTTTTAAATAATAATTATTAAAAACCTAGGTCAGGGGTCACCAATTAATATTTTTGAAGGGCCACATTGGGAATTTTGAAAATTTTCGGGGGCTATCAATATTCAAAGCAAATATTCTTAACATATTATATTGCAAAAGTAACATAGTGGGCTAGTGGAAAAAAAAATAATTATCACCTAATTAAATAAATTAAAATAATATTTTACTAAGGGGTATCAATTCGCCTTAGTTTTTACCCGTCCTTCACAAACGGATACCTTAAGGTTAAGGCTTAACCTATAGTAGTATAGCGTGGTCAGTGTGGCTACGATATCAATTTACAAATTTGTATTTATAGAAGTATAGAACCTATTTACAATAATAAAGTTTAGCATTACTCATTAGTCTATTATCCAGATAGGTACCAAAACGGATTATCCGATTATCATTGGTTCTGGAGGTAAAGGGTGCCAGTAGAATATACTCGATGCATTATTTTTTTTTTAAATTTGTACACGCTTTCTTAAATATTTCTTTTACATCAGCTAAAATGTTATCAACAGTAGGTACCAAATTGTATTCGTACTTCCTCCGAAACTCTATAGAGTCCATGAACTCTTGTTAAAAATACATATTTTTTATTGAAAAGATATTAAATAAGACCGTGCAGGCTGCAGCTGATCATAACAAATTTACAATTAATATAGAATTGAAAATTTGTTTATTGGTGATTTTTATTAAATTATTAACATACTATACATTGCAGACATGCTTAAAATCTTTAAATACGCAAAATCACATACATTTAGACATTTATAGTAAAATATTATGTAAAAATATGCAACATAAGTTTTTGTAATTCGATTGTATATTATATTATATCACAAAACGAATTTGTATCGAATCAGATTCTGAGCCCTGACTATTAGACAGTATATATTAATTTCATTATATGCTTTTTGATATTTCTATGGTAAAGTACCTAAATAATTTATTTTACTAACCACTAGGTATTTGTATTATGGTAGGTATTGGTTTAATGTTTGCCTACTGAAAACATTGCATTTATTATACAATTATACTATTAATATTAATAGTGAATAATTGTTGTTGTTTATACTTATTATTGTGTTATTAATCCCAAGTTTTGAGTCAATACCGACTTAAGAACAGAGTCAAATACTATGAATAGTCAATAGCTTTTAATTAATATACATTTTTATATTATAAAATATAATAATAAACGTAAACGATTTAAGTCTCCACGAAATAATATTGTCCCCATAATATTTTTGAATTTCCACAAAATAATTAAAATTCTTATTCCTTCTTTAAATATCTAGTTTCTTTAATATTTTAATTTTAAAAGCTTTAATAACAGATTACGAGTAACCTTGAATTCAATTTTCAAGGTTTTTGACCTAGTGAAATGTTTTAATGTTTTAATGATATTAATTAAGTACATAAAAACGTTTTAAATATCAACATGTCTAGAAATAGCTCAAAAAGAAACAACACAAATTATAATATGTAAAGAAAATGCTACAATAAACATTTGGTAAAAATTTAAAGTATCTAGGTACGATTATCCGATTTTGAATTAAAACAAAAGATCAACATTGTTATTTCACGCTTGAATAATCCTAATTCGTCAAACTTCAGACTCGTAAAAAATATTTCTGGAATTACGCTCAACTTTCAATTTTAATTTCAGTAGGTATTAAAAACTCATGAGGAACCTTGTATAAGGTTTTTAAGCTTTTTGACGTAACATGCAATTTTTATTGACAATAATTTTTTTAAAAAATTAATAAAAATCGAAATTTTCTTATGCCTATAAATAGCTAAAAACTATCAAAATATTTTAAAATGTACCTACCTATCTAATGATTATAACATTTTTATTTTTTTCATAATATATTTACATTAATACATAGCCTGAAATTATTTTTTGCCTATAATATTAATACCTACCTATCTATATTATATAGATTAAATTAGTGAATACATTAAAATAATACAAACAAAATATTCTGTACCGTCAAAATTTTTATTTTTACACAGTTATCAATTTAGTTTATCGATTATAACCATATAGATATATATTATAATTTATAATATGCTTACAACAATTAACAGATATAATAATAAAATAAATTATTATGTGCTACAGATATCATATTTTGATACAATAAAAGTTATCATGAATAATCTCAAAATCGGGACCAAACTCAAGTTTTCATGTTTTTAAGTGGACATTAATAAATAATAATTAATATTTAATACGTAGCTCACAATAATTGTAACTAATAAGTATTAAGTAATGCTTGATAAGTGATTAACTGTTAAATAATATATATTATAAATGCCCGTATGCATAGTAATTTACCAAAATCCAATAAGTGATTGCAAATTTTCTGAAAATTGATTGTACTTATAATAATATTTTAATATATAACACCGGATCGCCAGAATAATGTGGAAGAAATTAATTGTTCTTATAAGTTGTTATTTTATATTAGTAAATTCCGACTTCCCGCAGAAGTGTAGAACGGAGATAATAGGTTAGTGGCAGTGCTCAAGCGTTCAAATGATATAATTTCCAGTGATTTCGTTCAATTTTCAGTAACTTAACAGGAACGTAGGTAGTTACTTTTTCGTGTAAAGGAACATATTGGAATTTCGCTCATTTTTTAGTGAAACATGAACGATTATTTTTTTTGTTTTCGTTAGTGTATTATATAGGGAATTGTATAGGGAATTTTAATAAATTTTTAGAGCAAAAGTTTTTATAATTTTTTTTTTTTTTTAGAAATTCAATCAATATAATGATTAATAAGCTATTATATTAAATCTATATACGACAATATACGATAATATTGACAATGTTTACACAATTTCAAGTCAATCACTGTGGTCCTATCGGTGTTAATTTGTATGAAATAAACAAATTAAACATTTTAAAAACAAAATAACTAGCTACATAATTAAACAATTTATTACTACCTACAAATTATATTAAAACTATTTTAAAACTATTGACGAACGAAAATATTCTTTATTTAGGAACGAGAAATAGAACTAGTTCCTTTATTTTGAGTTAGAAATTCCTAAAAATGTTCCTTTTAAATCTAAGATTTTAAAATGTAATACAAGATTCCTTATAGGGTTATTTACCTTAATAAAAAAAAATTCCTATGAAAAAGTCAAATTAAATTTTTATGAGCGTTTAAAGTTTAAATTTTTACAACATTAGATATTCACTCTATTTCTCAAGTATCGATTTTCTTATTTTGTTGTAATTCAAAAATGAATAACCGTAGACACTTGAAATTTATGTCTTGTGTTTATATTCTAATGTAGTACATATAGGTATTGTATAATGTATACTTCTTATTTATGTGCATATTATTGTATTTTTAGTAGATTTTAGTATTATTATCTCTACTTGTAATATTATCTGTTTATTATAATGATTGTACCGACCTAAAATGTTGTTTATTGTAACAGGACCTTGCCCGTTTAATGCCAAGTAAATAAATATAAATCCGTTGCCTAGGTACTATTAAGTAATAACATTAAACTGTTACCTATATAACCTTTTCAATATAATTTACAAAAATGTAATAGATTTATAATATGTAGTTAAACAATGTTATAAGTGCCTACTAAGCACTAAGTAGGTAGGCAAATTATATATTTATCATATTATTGTATAAAATATAAGGTACACTACTGAGGCATACCTACCAATAGTTAAAACTTCAAATGTTCAAAATACATTCAATATGGTAAAAAAAATCGGAATAAATTTGATAGTTTTATAAATAAAAACCTTAGATACAGATTATTATATTTATATAATATGTCCATTATACATTTACACTATATTTACTGAATAAATATGTTTTGAGTATTAATCTTATGTATGAATCGTATAGGCATATTATATTATATAGGTATCTAACTATATTTAAATAATATTTTTCGTAAAGAAGTTACTTTTAAACTGCATTATTAATTACTTTATTAGAGAGAGCTTCAAGTACAGTCTAAAAATGTTCCAAAATATATTTGATACAAAATAATATACAATTATCAATTTTATGAAAGTTTTTTATGTATTTAGATCATTAATATATTATGATATTGTTCATGGTTTTTCTTTCTGTTTATTATTTATATATTAAATCCAATATTTATACAATATGAATTTACATTTTGAATCAAAACATACTTGTTAAATATAACAGTATTATGCATTAAAAATAAACATAATAAATTACCTATACAATATAAAAAACATTAAATCTTTCTGAAGTATTTCTGGATAATAGTCGTAAGTTGTTAGATACCTACCTATTATAAAATGTCTATAATTAAATTAAATGGGTGCTCGACAAATCGTACCAACATGTGACTGGGATCTTGAAAACAAAGAAAAAAAAGCAAGTATATAATAATATTGTTTTACATTTTTTTAGATAAAAGTATACTATTTAATACATATTAAACCTTGTTTATTTTATTATTAGCCAACTTATATTGTACAATAAATTACCTTTTAATAAAACATTCAATAACTTTTTTTTTTTTTCCCCGGTTTAATCGAGAGCCGGAGGAGGAACTGTTGCTCACATTGCTTCTCCTCCGGCCCCCATCGTTTATGGTACATTGAACAATATATTTGTTTGTACAATAACTGCGCCCTTAGACGCACCCCCACGACCTAGCAGCCCTTCCTTAGCATTTGCTAGTTTGGTATCCGACTGCCAGGGAGTGTTACTCGGGGAGCTAACATTCAAAACTATAACAAATTGCATAAGGCGTTGATTTGAGTTCGTCTTGCCTGTCTTCACGGCCCGGCACTCAAAACATTCAATAACTGTAAAATTAATAGAAAAACAATTAATTTGTTATGGTACAAAATATCTATGTACACTTGTTTTAACTACAAAAAGAAGAACCATGTAGGCTAACACATTTTAAAAATTAGGTAGCCTACTAATGGCTATAGGTACTACCTACTAGCTAGTACTCCCGCAAAATCCCGTGGTGCATTCATATTGATGCTCCTAGAATGGCCCAGGTATTGGTGATGGGACTGTACACTTCTACAGAATCCAAATAATCATCTTCATATCTTTCACTGACTACATACAACAAACCCTCTAATACAACTACTCCTATATTAAAATTTCAGTTTTACTTCAGTGCGTTTAAAAATGTTAATAAAATAATTTTAACTATTCTTCAAGTAATTTACCTGACCTTTCTCGAGGTGAATGAATTTTTAATAGTACACCTACTATATAATATATCATTATTGACTATTGTAAAGTTTTCATATAATTTATTATAATTATAAGAACAATTTTTGAAAATTTCAAGTGGCTTATTAATTTTATTCGTTATTAGTAATAATATTATTATTTTTGTTATTATTGTTATTATTTATCCACACGGATATTTGTTGTCTACTTGTCTCCGTTCAAAATTTGACAAGTATATATGATATGGTAATTATATAACTGAAAACAAATATGCGTACATTTCCAACCTATAGTAACACGTAAATATTCGTTACTATCCTAGGGAAACAAACAGAGCTAAACGTGATCTACTGAGCTTAAATTTGCCATGTTACGAACTTGTAAGACAGACAAGATAAATATCCGTGTGGTGTATGAAATGTATACCAGTTGCGCTTGAATTATTATTTTATTCCAAATGTCTTCGGAGTGTATTTTTGTAGAAATGGAATTATTAACACAAATTACAACGTATTATTTTCTTATTGAAACATGAAATTAACGTACATATATGTACATATACTGGGTGATTCTTTTATCATAGAACACCCATTATTTCAAAAAGTATAAATTTTTTTTGAAAATATTTTTTT